>NC_081402.1:2635520-2723627 GCF_030684315.1 Stegostoma tigrinum
AGGAGGAGAGGGAACCTAATTGAGGTATACAAGATAATGAGAGGCATAGATAGAGTTGATAGCCAGAGACTATTTCCCAGGGCAGAAATGGCTAGCACGAGGGGTCATAGTTTTAAGCTGGTTGGTGGAAAGTATAGAGGGGATGTCAGAGGCAGGTTCTTTACGCAGAGAGCTGTGAGAGCATGGAATGCGTTGCCAGCAGCAGTTGTGGAAGCAAGGTCATTGGGGTCATTTAAGAGACTGCTGGACATGTATATGGTCACAGAAATTTGAGGGTGCATACATGAGGATCAATGGTCGGCACAACATTGTGGGCTGAAGGGCCTGTTCTGTGCTGTACTGTTCTATGTTCTATCTCCCACACCACACCCCCATCCCTCGTACACCCCTACATCTCCCACACCACCCTCCCATCCCTCGTACACCCTTACATCTCACACACCACCCTCCCATCCCTCGTACACCCCTACATCTCCCACACCACCCTCCCATCCCACGTAACACCCTTACATCTCCCACACCACCCTCCCATCCCTCGTACACCCTTACATCTCACACACCACACCCCCATCCCTCGTACACTCTTACATCTCCCACATCACCCCGCCATCCCACGTAACACCCTTACATCTCCCACACCACACCCCCATCCCACGTACACCCCTACATCTCCCACACACTCCATCCCTCGCAGACCCTTACATTTCCCAGCCACCCCAATCCTCACAGACCCTTACATCTCTCCCTCCACCACGCCGCCTCCCTGTACCCTCCTCCCCATCCAGTGTAAACGGTGCTCCTCTATGGAGACACCCTGTCTGTGGTGGACACAGAGAAATGATAGCAGGGTGCAGGATCAGCAGGGGGCTGGGGAAGTAGAGTGACTTTTATGTGTTATTGTGTGGGCAGGATGGGCTGAGGGAGGGGGTGTTTTTGAAGCAGACGTCTCCCTGTGTCTGCGTGGGTTTCCTCTGGGTGCTCCAGTTTCCTCCCACAGTCCAAAGATGTGCAGGTTAGGGTGGATTGGCTGTGATAAATTGATCTGTGGTGCCCAGGAACGTGCAGGTTAGGGTGGATTGGCCATGGGAAATTGTCCCGTAGAGCCCAGGGATGTGCAGGTTAGGGTGGACTGGCCGTGCTAAATTGTCCCATAGTGCCCAGGGATGATTAGGGTGGGTAAGCCATGGGGAATGCAGGGTTACAGGGATGGGGGAAAGTGGTTCTGAATGGGATGCTTTTCATAGCATTGGTGAAGACTTGATGGGCCAAATGGCCTGTTTCCACACTCCAGGGTTTTAATGATATTCTTCTCCAAGAGAGAGATTTGATTTATATGTGTTTGAGCTATAAGGTGGATCATGGAGGGAGAAACCATTCCTTGTTGGCAGAAAGATTGAGAGTCAGAGGGGACACAGTTTGTAGGTGATTGGCCAAGAGGGCAACGTGGAGAAGTAGTTAGGGTCGAGAATGTGCTGCCAGAGAGCGCGGGGGGGAGGGGGTGGTGAGGCGAGGCAGATTTAACCCATACTTCCCCGGGAGTTGGATCATTATCAGAAGCTTCTTTTATTCATTTATGGTATGTGGGTGTCACTAGCTGTGCCAGCATTTATTACCCTGCCCCGAAGTGCCCCCATTGAGAATTTGGGGGTGAGCTACCTTCTTGAAACACTGCAATCCATGTGCTATAGGTTGACCCACAATGCCCTTAGGGTGAGCAGTAAAGTGTGGGTGAACAGAGGCTGAGTGGACGAATGGTTTATGCAGACGGCAAGCACAGACTCGATCAGCTGAATGGCCTTATCATGCTCCTCAGTCAGGAATACTGGACACAAGTTTCCAGACAGGCTGCAATCAGGATGTTCTGTCGCGAGTGATGGTCTCTATCAGTTTCTCTCTGTATCCCCACCACTGTGTTGCCCTCTCCCTCTCTCTGTCTTTGTCCCTCTGTCTCTGTCTTCACCCTGTGTCCGTCTGTCTGTCTCTCTTTCTCTGTATACCCTGGTCCATCCCTTTCTCTGGGTTGCCCTCTCTGTCCCTCTCACTGTGTCCACCCCACTCTCTCGCTCTGTGTACCCCTCTCTCTGTCTGTGACCCCCTCCTCCCTCTCTCTCGCTCTGTACCACCCCGTCTCTACTCCCAGCCCCTTGCTGTGCTGATATGATGCTAACCGACTGCCTCCCTGTTTCTGCAGGTGATGTGAGTATTGGGATAAAGTGTGCCCCTGGGGTTGTGGGACCTGCTGAGGCAGATATTGATTTTGACATTATCCGTAATGACAACGACACATTCACAGTGAAGTATACCCCCCCGGGAGCTGGTCACTACACCATCATGGTCCTGTTCGCTGACCAGGTCAGTGTGTGCAGTGGGAGGGTCTATCTGAACAGGGGAGGGGCAGGTAACAGAGATGGGGAAGGGTGTAGGGGGCTGGAGGAGGTGACAGAGATAGGGAGGGTCATAGGGGGATGGAGGAGGTGACAGAGATAGGGAGGGAGTGCAGGGGGCTGGAGGAGGTGACAGAGATAGGGAGGGTCATAGGGGATGGAGGAGGTGAAAGAGATAGGGAGGGGGTGTAGGGGGCTGGAGGAGGTGACAGAGATAGGGAGGGGGTGTAGGGGGATGGAGGAGGTGACAGAGATAGCGAGGGGGTGTAGGGAGCTGGAGGAGGTGACAGAGATAGGGAGGGAGTGCAGGAGGCTGGAGGAGGTGACAGAGATAGGGAGGGTCATAGGGGGATGGAGGAGGTGAAAGAGATAGGGAGGGAGTGCAGGGGGCTGGAGGAGGTGACAGAGATAGGGAGGGTCATAGGGGATGGAGGAGGTGAAAGAGATAGGGAGGGGGTGTAGGGGGCTGGAGGAGGTGACAGAGATAGGGAGGGGGTGTAGGGGGATGGAGGAGGTGACAGAGATAGCGAGGGGGTGACAGCGATAGGGAGGGGGTGCAGGGGGCTGGAGGAGGTGACAGAGATAGGGAGGGTCATAGGGGATGGAGGAGGTGAAAGAGATAGGGAGGGGGTGTAGGGAGCTGGAGGAGGTGACAGAGACAGGGAGGGGGCGTAGGGGGATGGAGGAGGTGACAGAGATAGGGAGGGGGTGTAGGGGTCTGGCGGAGGTGACAGAGATAGGGAGGGGGTGACAGAGATAGGAAGGTGTGACAGAGATAGGGAGGCGGCGTAGGGGGATGGAGGAGGTGACAGAGCCAGGAAGGCGGTGTGAGGGACTGAAGGAGGTGACAGAGGTAGGGAGGGTGTGTAGGGGGCTGGAGGAGGTAACAGAGATAGGGAGGTGTAGGGGGCTGGAGGAGGTGACAGAGATAGGGAGGGGGTGACAGAGATAGGGAGGGGTGACAGAGATAGGGAGGTGGCGTAGGGGGATGGAGGAGGTGACAGAGATAGGGAGGGGGTGTAGGTGGCTGGAGGGGGTGACAGAGACAGGAAGGGGGTGTGAGGGACTGAAGGAGGTGACAGAGATAGGGAAGAGGTGCAGGGGGCTGGAGGAGGCGACAGAGATAGGGAGGGGTGACAGAGATAGGGAGGGGGTGTAGGGGGCTGGAGGGTGACAGAGAAAGGGAAGAGGTGTAGGGGGCTGGAGGAGGTGACAGAGATAGGGAGGGTCATAGGGGGATGGAGGAGGTGAAAGAGATAGGGAGGGGGTGTAGGGGGCTGGAGGAGGTGACAGAGATGGCGAGGGGGTGACAGAGATAGGGAGGGGGTGTAGGGGGCTGGCGGGGGTGACAGAGATAGGGAGGCGGCGTAGGGGGATGGAGGAGGTGACAGAAATAGGGAGGGGGTGTGGGGGCTGGAGGAGGTGACAGAGATAGGGAGGGGGTGTGGGGGGCTGGAGGAGGTGACAGAGATAGGGAGGGGGTGTAGGGGGCTGGAGGGGGTGACAGAGATAGGGAGGGGGTGTAGGGGGCTGGAGGGAGTGACCCACACTCTGTGTCGATGTAAACCTGTGACGGTTCCTGTCTCACAGGCAATTCCAATGAGCCCCCTGAGGGTAAAGGTCGATCCCGCACACGATGCCAGCAAAGTAAAGGTGGATGGACCTGGGGTCAGCCGCAATGGTAAGGCCGCACCCGGGCCTGGTGTGAGAGAATGATGGGGAGGAGGGAGACTGGGATGGTGTGAGGGACAGGGAATGTGATGGATGGGGGCTCAGAGGGGAATTTGCAGGGGGTGATGGGTTTGGAAGGTGCTGTTGGAGTCGCTGCCGTGTGTGGTGTGGATGGTGCTCACTGCTGCTGCTGTTTGTCGGTGGGTGGAGGGAGGGTGTTGAAGATGCGGGTTAGTCTGTTCATCGTGTGGGGGTTTGTGTGTGCTGAGGGTGGGGGGGCTTTGCATGTTCATTGAGTTGGGGGGGGAAATGTGTGAGTGCTGAGGGTGGGGTAATTGTGTGCTGTTGCCCATGCTGCACAGGTTAGGGGTGGGCTCAGTTGTTGTTGCAGGGAGCCAGCAGAGAGCCAGTGGGCTGTGTGGGGACAAGACTTTGTCTGGGTGGAAGTGATTTGAGGATGAAGTTACTTTGGTCCAGTTACAGCGTGTGGCGTGAAGGGCCTCTGCTCTGAGTAACCATTTCCCCTCTCTCTCCCTCCACCCCCACTCCATCTCTCCTCCCTTCGTCTCTCACCCCACCACCCCCCGCCACTGTATCTCCATGCAGGGGTAGAGATGGGGAAGCCCACCCACTTCACGATCCATACAAAAGGAGCTGGAAAGGCTAAGGCCAACGTGCAGTTCACGGGGCCGACTAAAGCTGAGGCAGTGCGTGACTTTGAGATCCTCGATAACCATGATGACACCTACACCGTCCGATACACGCCTGTACAGCAAGTAGGTCTCTCTCTGCCTTGCTCTGGCCTCCAGAGCTTCCTTCACAGACATCAGGAGCTGAGGCCATTCAGCCCCATCGAGCCTGTCGCCATGACGACACGAACAGGCCCCCAGTGGAGTGGGTGCCACATCTCCATGAGCTCAGGGCTGGCCTGTGACCAAACTCCGAGTGTCCAGCGTCACCCTGATTTACTCGGCACCATTCGGTTCAAAAGATTCTCCCAGTTTCTTGGATTTAAAACCTTCAATTGACTCAGCATTGGCTGCTATTTGCAGAGTGGGCTCTGTTCCTGTGTGACAGGCTCGAGGACGGGGACCAAATGGCCTCTGTTCCTGTGTGACAGACTCGAGGACGGGGACTCGAGGACGGGGACCAAATGGCCTCTGTTCCTGTGTGACAGACTCGAGGACGGGGACTCGAGGACGGGGACCAAATGGCCTCTGTTCCTGTGCGACAGGCTCATGGAAGGGGGCCAAATGGCCTCTTTTCCTGTGTGACAGCCTCGAGGAGGGGGGGGGCTGAATGGCCTATTTTCCTGTGTAACAGCCTCGAGGAAGGGGAATGGAGATGCTGAGTGACTGAGTCTGATTTCTGGGTCAGGTTCTGACATGTTGTGGTTTATTCTTCCAACCCCTCCTCACCCTCTTTGCCCCACACCCGCTCCCTCGATTGACACAGGGCACCCTGGGAGTCGGCGTGACATATGGAGGTGACAATATCCCCAAAAGCCCCTTCAATGTTGGGGTCTCTCCAACTCTGGACATGAGCAAGATCAAGGTTAATGGCCTCAGCGACAGTGAGTGCAATGTTCAAACTTTGCGGCGTGGGTGGGGGGTGCTGAGGGGGGTCGGGTGAGGGGTTTATTTCTGGGTGGTGGTGTATGCTGACAGACTCTCAGAATCAGTCAGACTCAACAGGTTATTCAGGCACCAACGTACTCAACCTCTCCTCATAAAACAGTCTTTCTCTACCTGGGGTCAGCCAAGTGAACCTTCTCTGGACTGCCTCAAACGCCAGTCTATCTTTCCACTGATAAAAAACCCTAAACTGTTGACAATATTCCTACTGTGGTCTGACTAGTGCCTTGTACAGTTTTAGCTAAACCCTCCTTAAATACTCCATTCCCTTTGGAACAAAGGCCAACGTTCCATGCGCCTTCCCTATTACTTGCTAAACCTTGGCTGCTAGTTTTTCGTGGTTCATGGAGGAATCTCCCAGATCCTCTGTTCTGCAGCTTTCTGCAGTCTTTCTCCATTTCAATAATATGCACCTCCTTTTATTCTTCCTGGTAAAGTGCATAACCTCACTTTTCCCCACATTACATCTGTACATATCCCTCTGTCAATTCTTTATGTCATCATGGTTGCTACCCTCTGAGTTATTTTTGTTCCTGAATTGGGTACATGCTTGTTGTAGATGGACCTTGCTTTTAAAAGTGGTTTGCCCTTAAAGAAAGTGCTAAATAGGCTGAAACTCTGCTTTCTTTCTACCTGCCTGTGTGTATGTGTACACAATGCTGCGACTCTGCCTGCTGCTTTCGGTTCGCGAGCTGTGTCAATGGCAGCATTGTCAGTCTGCTGCATGACTCGTTCTGTGCCTTAATATTTTAAACAAAGTAACTCTCAAAGGTCAGCCAGCCATTGTTCAGCCAACTGTCAAAGGTGGGACCAATTTGGTGACGTTGCCACATCTCAGGAGGCGGGGGTTGTTAGTGAGTGGGAAGAATTTGTGATGCTAGTGCTATCCATCCCTGGAGTGGGGGTGGTGAGTGCAGATTGGCTCCATCAAGGCCTTTCACTTCTCTTTCTGTATTCCCTGCCTGTGGCCTGGCAGAGGTCGAGGTAGGAACTGACCAGGAGTTCACAGTGAAGTCCAAAGGTGCAGGTGGACAAGGCAAAGTGAACGCCAAGATCACAGGACCAGCAAACAAGTCAGTGCCCTGCAAGGTGGAGCCAGGTCTCAGCCCTGACAACAGTATCGTCAAGTTTATCCCAAGGGACGAGGGAACCTACCAGGTGGATCTGACCTACGATGGCATCCCAGTGCCTGGGAGCCCCTTCCCACTGGAGGCAGTTGCTCCCTCCAACCCATCCAAGGTGAGGCACACCTTTCGGCGCTGACACTCCATTGCTCGTACACCCTCGGCGCCGACCCTCCGACGGCGCTCCCTCGGCGCCAACCCTCCAACAGCGCTCCCTCGGCGCCGACCCTCCGACGGCTCTCCCTCGGCGCCGACCCTCCGACGGCGATCCCTCGGCGCCAACCCTCCGGCGTCGACCCTCCAACAGCGCTCCCTCGGCGCCGACCCTCCGACGGCTCTCCCTCGGTGCCGACCCTCCGACAGTGCTCCCTCGGCGCCGACCCTCCGACGGCTCTCCCTTGGCGCCGACTCTCCGGCGCTCCCTCGGCGCCGACGCTCCCACAGCCTGCGCCTCGTTGGTGCTGACCCAGACCGGGAGAGGGAGAACGGCTAAAGTTAATGATGTGGGATGATGTCTGTTCTATTTTGCCTTTGCTGCTCAGGTGAAAGCATATGGGCCAGGCCTGAGAGGGGGAGTTGTGGGGTCTCCGGCCCCTTTCACTATTGATACCAAAGGTGCGGGGACAGGAGGACTTGGCCTGACAGTGGAGGGTCCTTGTGAAGCGAAGATCGAGTGTTTGGACAATGGCGATGGTACGTGCTCTGTGTCGTATCTGCCCACAGAACCTGGTGACTATCTGATCAACATCCTGTTCGCTGGCTCACACATCCCCAGCTCACCCTTCAAGGCCAGCATCAAAGCCTCGTTTGACCCATCTAAAGTGAAGGCCTGGGGCCCGGGCCTGGAGCGAGGCCGGGTCGGAGAATCCGGAGATTTTGTCGTGGACTGTGCAAGCGCCGGCCTTGGGGAACTCAACATTGAGATCACCTCGGAGTCAGGAGCCCCAGCAGAAGTTCTGATCCAGGATAACGGAGATGGCACCTACACCATCACTTACATCCCACTGTATCCAGGCACCTACACCATCACCATCAACTACGGGGGACAACCTGTGCCAAACTTCCCCGCCAAGCTTCAAGTCGAACCAGCTGTCGATACGTCCGCCATCAAAGTCTATGGCCCTGGGGTTGAGTCCCGAGGTGAGGCCCCCACATCCATGTGTCTGACACTCCCTCCGTCGGTCACCTCCTCCAGACCCCTACACTCCCTCCCTATCTCCGTCACCCCCTCAAGTCCCCTACACCCCCTCCCTATCTCCGTCACCCCCTCAAGTCCCCTACACCCCCTCCCTATCTCTGTCACCTCCTCCAGCCCCCTACACCCCCTCCCTATCTCTGTCACCTCCTCCAGCCCCTTCACCCCCTCCCTATCTCTGTCACCTCCTCCAGCCCCTTCACCCCCTCCCTATCTCTGTCACCTCCTCCAGCCCCTTCACCCCCTCCCTATCTCTGTCACCTCCTCCAGCCCCTACACCCTCTCCCTATCTCTGTCACCTCCTCCAGCCCCTTCACCCCCTCCCTATCTCTGTCACCTCCTCCAGCCCCTTCACCCCCTCACTATCTCTGTCACCTCCCCAGCCCCTTCACCTCCTCCCTATCTCTGTCACCTCCCCCAGCCCCTTCACCCCCTCCATATCTCTGTCACCCCCTCCAGCCCCCGAAACCACCTCCCTATCCTTGTCACCTCCCCCAGACCCTTCACCTCCTCCCTATCTCTGTCACCTCCCCCAGACCCTTCACCCCCTCCCTATCTCTGTCACCTCCCCAGCCCCTTCACCCCCTCCCTATCTCTGTCACCTCCTCCAGTCCCTTCACCCCCTCCCTATCTCTGTCACCTCCTCCAGCCCCCTAGATCCCCTCCCTATCTCTGTCACCTCCTCCAGCCCCTTCACCCCCTCCCTATCTCTGTCACCTCCTCCAGCCCCCTACACCCCGTCCCTATCTCTGTCACCCCCTCCAGCCCCCTAGACGCCCTCCCTATCCTTGTCACCTCCCCAGCCCCTTCACCCCCTCCCTATCTCTGTCACCTCCCCAGCCCCTTCACCCCCTCCCTATCTCTATCACCTCCTCCAGCCCCTTCACCCCCTCCCTATCTCTGTCACCTCCTCCAGCCCCCTACACCCCCTCCCTATCTCTGTCACCTCTCCAGCCCCCTACACCACCTCCCTATCTCTGTCACCCCCTCCAGCCCCCGAGACCACCTCCCTATCTCTGTCACCTCCTCCAGCCCCTTCACCCCCTCCCTATCTCTGTCACCTCCTCCAGCCCCCTAGATCCCCTCCCTATCTCTGTCACCTCCTCCAGCCCCTTCACCCCCTCCCTATCTCTGTCACCTCCTCCAGCCCCCTACACCCCCTCCCTATCTCTGTCACCTCCTCCAGCCCCCTACACTCCCTCCCTATCTCTGTCACCCCTCCAGCCCCCGAGACCCCCTCCCTATCCTTGTCACCTCCCCCAGACCCTTCACCTCCTCCCTATCTCTGTCACCTCCCCCAGCCCCTTTACCCCCTCCCTATCTCTGTCACCTCCTCCAGCCCCTTCACCCCCTCCCTATCTCTGTCACCTCCTCCAGCCCCCTACACCCCCTCCCTATCTCTGTCACCTCCCCCAGCCCCTTCACCCCCTCCCTATCTCTGTCACCTCCCCAGCCCCTTCACCCCCTCCCTATCTCTGTCACCCCCTCCAGCCCCCGAGACCACCTCCCTATCCTTGTCACCTCCCCCAGACCCTTCACCTCCTCCCTATCTCTGTCACCTCCCCCAGCCCCTTCACCGCCTCCCTATCTCTGTCACCTCCTCCAGCCCCTTCACCCCCTCCCTATCTCTGTCACCTCCTCCAGCCCCCTAGATCCCCTCCCTATCTCTGTCACCTCCTCCAGCCCCTTCACCCCCTCCCTATCTCTGTCACCTCCTCCAGCCCCCTACACCCCCTCCCTATCTCTGTCACCTCCTCCAGCCCCCTACACTCCCTCCCTATCTCTGTCACCCCTCCAGCCCCCGAGACCCCCTCCCTATCCTTGTTACCTCCCCCAGACCCTTCACCTCCTCCCTATCTCTGTCACCTCCTCCAGCCCCTTCACCCCCTCCCTATCTCTGTCACCTCCTCCAGCCCCCTACACCCCATCCCTATCTCTGTCACCTCCTCCAGCCCCTTCACCCCCTCCCTATCTCTGTCACCTCCTCCAGCCCCCTACACCCCCTCCATATCTCTGTCACCTCCTCCAGCCCCTTCACCCCCTCCCTATCTCTGTCACCTCCTCCAGCCCCCTACACCCCCTCCCTATCTCTGTCACCTCCTCCAGCCCCTTCACCCCCTCCCTATCTCTGTCACCTCCTCCAGCCCCTTCACCCCCTCCCTATCTCTGTCACCTCCTCCAGCCCCTTCACCCCCTCCCTATCTCTGTCACCTCCTCCAGCCCCTACACCCTCTCCCTATCTCTGTCACCTCCTCCAGCCCCTTCACCCCCACCCTATCTCTGTCACCTCCTCCAGCTCCCTACACCCCCTCCCTATCTCTGTCACCTCCTCCAGCCCCTACACCCCCTCCCTATCTCTGTCACCTCCTCCAGCCCCTTCACCCCGTCCCTATCTCTGTCACCCCCTCCAGCCCCCTAGACGCCCTCCCAATCCTTGTCACCTCCCCCAGCCCCTTCACCCCCTCCCTATCTCTGTCACCTCCCCAGCCCCTTCACCCCCTCCCTATCTCTGTCACCTCCTCCAGCCCCTTCACCCCCTCCCTATCTCTGTCACCTCCTCCAGCCCCTACACCCCCTCCCTATCTCTGTCACCTCCCCAGCCCCTTCACCCCCTCCCTATCTCTGTCACCTCCTCCAGCCCCGACACCCTCTCCCTATCTCTGTCACCTCCTCCAGCCCCTTCACCCCCTCCCTATCTCTGTCACCTCCTCCAGCTCCCTACACCCCCTCCCTATCTCTGTCACCTCCTCCAGCCCCTACACCCCCTCCCTATCTCTGTCACCTCCTCCAGCCCCTTCACCCCCTCCCTATCTCTGTCACCTCCTCCAGCCCCTTCACCCCCTCCCTATCTCTGTCACCTCCTCCAGCCCCTTCACCCCCTCCCTATCTCTGTCACCTCCTCCAGCCCCCTACACCCCCTCCCTATCTCTGTCACCTCCTCCAGCCCCTACACCCTCTCCCTATCTCTGTCACCTCCTCCAGCCCCTTCACCCCCTCCCTATCTCTGTCACCTCCTCCAGCTCCCTACACCCCCTCCCTATCTCTGTCACCTCCTCCAGCCCCTTCACCCCCTCCCTATCTCTGTCACCTCCTCCAGCCCCCTACACCCCTTCCCTATCTCTGTCACCTCCTCCAGCCCCTACACCCTCTCCCTATCTCTGTCACCTCCTCCAGCCCCTTCACCCCCTCCCTATCTCTGTCACTTCCTCCAGCTCCCTACACCCCCTCCCTATCTCTGTCACCTCCTCCAGCCCCTACACCCCCTCCCTATCTCTGTCACCTCCTCCAGCCCCTTCACCCCCTCCCTATCTCTGTCACCTCCTCCAGCCCCCTACACCCCTTCCCTATCTCTGTCACCTCCTCCAGCCCCTACACCCTCTCCCTATCTCTGTCACCTCCTCCAGCCCCTTCACCCCCTCCCTATCTCTGTCACCTCCTCCAGCTCCCTACACCCCCTCCCTATCTCTGTCACCTCCTCCAGCCCCTTCACCCCCTCACTATCTCTGTCACCTCCTCCAGCCCCTACACCCCCTCCCTATCTCTGTCACCTCCTCCAGCTCCCTACACCCCCTCCCTATCTCTGTCACCTCCTCCAGCCCCTACACCCTCTCCCTATCTCTGTCACCCCCTCCAGCCCCTACACCCCCTCCCTATCTCTGTCACCTCCTCCAGCTCCCTACACCCCCTCCCTATCTCTGTCACCTCCTCCAGCCCCTACACCCTCTCCCTATCTCTGTCACCCCCTCCTGCCCCTACACCCCCTCCCTATCTCTGTCACCTCCTCCAGCTCCCTACACCCCCTCCCTATCTCTGTCACCTCCTCCAGCCCCTACACCCTCTCCCTATCTCTGTCACCCCCTCCAGCCCCTACACCCCCTCCCTATCTCTGTCACCTCCTCCAGCTCCCTACACTCTCTCCCTATCTCTGTCACCCCCTCCAGCCCCTACACCCCCTCCCTATCTCTGTCACCTCCTCCAGCTCCCTACACCCCCTCCCTATCTCTGTCACCTCCTCCAGCTCCCTACACCCCCTCCCTATCTCTGTCACCTCCTCCAGCCCCTACACCCCCTCCCTATCTCTGTCACCTCCTCCAGCCCCTTCACCCCCTCCCTATCTCTGTCACCTCCTCCAGCCCCCTACACCCCCTCCCTATCTCTGTCACCTCCTCCAGCCCCTACACCCTCTCCCTATCTCTGTCACCTCCTCCAGCCCCTTCACCCCCTCCCTATCTCTGTCACCTCCTCCAGCTCCCTACACCCCCTCCCTATCTCTGTCACCTCCTCCAGCCCCTTCACCCCCTCCCTATCTCTGTCACCTCCTCCAGCTCCCTACACCCTCTCCCTATCTCTGTCACCTCCTCCAGCTCCCTACACCCCCTCCCTATCTCTGTCACCTCCTCCAGCCCCTACACCCCCTCCCTATCTCTGTCACCTCCTCCAGCTCCCTACACCCTCTCCCTATCTCTGTCACCTCCTCCAGCTCCCTACACCCCCTCCCTATCTCTGTCACCTCCTCCAGCCCCTACACCCCCTCCCTATCTCTGTCACCTCCTCCAGCCCCTACACCCTCTCCCTATCTCTGTCACCCCCTCCAGCCCCTACACCCCCTCCCTATCTCTGTCACCTCCTCCAGCTCCCTACACCCCCTCCCTATCTCTGTCACCTCCTCCAGCCCCTACACCCTCTCCCTATCTCTGTCACCCCCTCCAGCCCCTACACCCCCTCCCTATCTCTGTCACCTCCTCCAGCCCCTACACCCTCTCCCTATCTCTGTCACCCACTCCAGCCCCTTCACCCCCTCCCTATCTCTGTCACCTCCTCCAGCCCCCTACACCCCCTCCCTATCTCTGTCACCTCCTCCAGCCCCTACACCCTCTCCCTATCTCTGTCACCTCCTCCAGCCCCTTCACCCCCTCCCTATCTCTGTCACCTCCTCCAGCTCCCTACACCCCCTCCCTATCTCTGTCACCTCCTCCAGCCCCTTCACCCCCTCACTATCTCTGTCACCTCCTCCAGCCCCTACACCCCCTCCCTATCTCTGTCACCTCCTCCAGCTCCCTACACCCTCTCCCTATCTCTGTCACCTCCTCCAGCTCCCTACACCCCCTCCCTATCTCTGTCACCTCCTCCAGCCCCTACACCCCCTCTCTATCTCTGTCACCTCCTCCAGCCCCTACACCCTCTCCCTATCTCTGTCACCCCCTCCAGCCCCTACACCCCCTCCCTATCTCTGTCACCTCCTCCAGCTCCCTACACCCCCTCCCTATCTCTGTCACCTCCTCCAGCCCCTACACCCTCTCCCTATCTCTGTCACCTCCTCCAGCTCCCTACACCCCCTCCCTATCTCTGTCACCTCCTCCAGCTCCCTACACCCCCTCCCTATCTCTGTCACCTCCTCCAGCCCCTTCACCCCCTCCCTATCTCTGTCACCTCCTCCAGCTCCCTACACACCCTCCCTATCTCTGTCACCTCCTCCAGCTCCCTACACCGCCTCCCTATCTCTGTCACCTCCTCCAGCTCCCTACACCCCCTCCCTATCTCTGTCACCTCCTCCAGCTCCCTACACCCCCTCCCTATCTCTGTCACCTCCTCCAGCTCCCTACACCCCCTCCCTATCTCTGTCACCTCCTCCAGCTCCCTACACCCTCCCTATCTCTGTCACCTCCTCCAGCTCCCTACACCATCCCTATCTCTGTCACCTCCTCCAGCTCCCTACACCCTCCCTATCTCTGTCACCTCCTCCAGCCCCCTACACCCCCTCCCTATCTCTGTCACCTCCTCCAGCTCCCTACACCCTCCCTATCTCTGTCACCTCCTCCAGCTCCCTACACCCTCCCTATCTCTGTCACCTCCTCCAGCCCCCTACACCCCCTCCCTATCTCTGTCACCTCCTCCAGCCCCCTACACCCCCTCCCTATCTCTGTCACCTCCTCCAGCCCCCTATACCCCCTCCCTATCTCTGCCACCTCCTCCAGCCCCTACACCCCCTCCCTATCTCTGTCACCCCCTCCAGCCCCCTACACCCCCTCCCTATCTCTGTCACCTCCTCCAGCTCCCTACACCCTCCCTATCTCTGTCACCTCCTCCAGCTCCCTACACCCTCCCTATCTCTGTCACCTCCTCCAGCCCCCTACACCCCCTCCCTATCTCTGTCACCTCCTCCAGCCCCTTCACCCCCTCACTATCTCTGTCACCTCCTCCAGCCCCTACACCCCCTCCCTATCTCTGTCACCTCCTCCAGCTCCCTACACCCTCTCCCTATCTCTGTCACCTCCTCCAGCTCCCTACACCCCCTCCCTATCTCTGTCACCTCCTCCAGCCCCTACACCCCCTCCCTATCTCTGTCACCTCGTCCAGCCCCTACACCCCCTCCCTATCTCTGTCACCCCCTGCAGCCCCTACACCCCCTCCCTATCTCTGTCACCTCCTCCAGCTCCCTACACCCCCTCCCTATCTCTGTCACCTCCTCCAGCCCCTACACCCTCTCCCTATCTCTGTCACCTCCTCCAGCTCCCTACACCCCCTCCCTATCTCTGTCACCTCCTCCAGCTCCCTACACCCCCTCCCTATCTCTGTCACCTCCTCCAGCCCCTTCACCCCCTCCCTATCTCTGTCACCTCCTCCAGCTCCCTACACACCCTCCCTATCTCTGTCACCTCCTCCAGCTCCCTACACCCCCTCCCTATCTCTGTCACCTCCTCCAGCTCCCTACACCCCCTCCCTATCTCTGTCACCTCCTCCAGCTCCCTACACCCCCTCCCTATCTCTGTCACCTCCTCCAGCTCCCTACACCCCCTCCCTATCTCTGTCACCTCCTCCAGCTCCCTACACCCTCCCTATCTCTGTCACCTCCTCCAGCTCCCTACACCATCCCTATCTCTGTCACCTCCTCCAGCTCCCTACACCCTCCCTATCTCTGTCACCTCCTCCAGCCCCCTACACCCCCTCCCTATCTCTGTCACCTCCTCCAGCTCCCTACACCCTCCCTATCTCTGTCACCTCCTCCAGCTCCCTACACCCTCCCTATCTCTGTCACCTCCTCCAGCCCCCTACACCCCCTCCCTATCTCTGTCACCTCCTCAAGCCCCCTACACCCCCTCCCTATCTCTGTCACCTCCTCCAGCCCCCTATACCCCCTCCCTATCTCTGCCACCTCCTCCAGCCCCTACACCCCCTCCCTATCTCTGTCACCCCCTCCAGCCCCCTACACCCCCTCCCTATCTCTGTCACCTCCTCCAGCTCCCTACACCCTCCCTATCTCTGTCACCTCCTCCAGCTCCCTACACCCTCCCTATCTCTGTCACCCCCTCCAGCCCCCTACACCCCCTCCCTATCTCTGTCACCTCCTCCAGCTCCCTACACCCCCTCCCTATCTCTGCCACCTCCTCCAGCCCCTACACCCCCTCCCTATCTCTGTCACCTCCTCCAGCCGCTACACCCCCTCCCTATCTCTGTCACCTCCTCCAGCCCCTACACCCCCTCCCTATCTCTGTCACCTCCTCCAGCCCCTACACCCCCTCCCTATCTCTGTCACCTCCTCCAGCCCCTACACCCCCTCCCTATCTCTGTCACCCCCTCCAGCCCCCTACACCCCCTCCCTATCTCTGTCACCTCCTCCAGCCCCCTATACCCCCTCCCTATCTCTGTCACCTCCTCCAGCCCCTACACCCTCTCCCTATCTCTGTCACCTCCTCCAGCTCCCTACAACCCCTCCCTATCTCTGTCACCTCCTCCAGCCCCTACACCCCCTCCCTATCTCTGTCACCCCCTCCAGCCCCTACACCCCCTCCCTATCTCTGTAACCCCCTCCAGCCCCCTACACCCCCTCCCTATCTCTGTCACCTCCTCCAGCTCCCTACACACCCTCCCTATCTCTGTCACCTCCTCCAGCCCCTACACCCCCTCCCTATCTCTGTCACCCCCTCCAGCCCCTACACCCCCTCCCTATCTCTGTCACCCCCTCCAGCCCCTGCACCCCCTCCCTATCTCTGTCACCTCCTCCAGCCCCCTACACCCCCTCCCTATCTCTGTCACCTCCTCCAGCCCCCTATACCCCCTCCCTATCTCTGCCACCTCCTCCAGCCCCTACACCCCCTCCCTATCTCTGTCACCCCCTCCAGCCCCCTACACCCCCTCCCTATCTCTGTCACCTCCTCCAGCTCCCTACACCCCCTCCCTATCTCTGCCACCTCCTCCAGCCCCTACACCCCCTCCCTATCTCTGTCACCTCCTCCAGCCCCTACACCCCCTCCCTATCTCTGTCACCTCCTCCAGCCCCTACACCCCCTCCCTATCTCTGTCACCTCCTCCAGCCCCTACACCCCCTCCCTATCTCTGTCACCTCCTCCAGCCCCTACACCCCCTCCCTATCTCTGTCACCCCCTCCAGCCCCCTACACCCCCTCCCTATCTCTGTCACCTCCTCCAGCCCCCTATACCCCCTCCCTATCTCTGTCACCTCCTCCAGCCCCTACACCCTCTCCCTATCTCTGTCACCTCCTCCAGCTCCCTACACCCCCTCCCTATCTCTGTCACCTCCTCCAGCCCCTACACCCCCTCCCTATCTCTGTCACCCCCTCCAGCCCCTACACCCCCTCCCTATCTCTGTAACCCCCTCCAGCCCCCTACACCCCCTCCCTATCTCTGTCACCTCCTCCAGCTCCCTACACACCCTCCCTATCTCTGTCACCTCCTCCAGCCCCTACACCCCCTCCCTATCTCTGTCACCCCCTCCAGCCCCTACACCCCCTCGCTATCTCTGTCACCCCCTCCAGCCCCTGCACCCCCTCCCTATCTCTGTCACCTCCTCCAGCCCCCTACACCCCCTCCCTATCTCTGTCACCCCCTCCAGCCCCTACACCCCCTCCCTATCTCTGTCACCTCCTCCAGCTCCCTACAGCCCCTCCCTATCTCTGTCACCTCCTCCAGCTCCCTACACCCCCTCCCTGTCTCTGTCACCCTCTCCAGCCCCTACACCCCCTCCCTGTCTCTGTCACCCTCTCCAGCCCCTACACCCCCTCCCTGTCTCTGTCACCCTCTCCAGCCCCTACACCCCCTCCCTATCTCTGTCACCTCCTCCAGCCCCTACACACCCTCCCTATCTCTGTAACCCCCTCCAGCCCCTACACCCCCTCCCTATCTCTGTCACCCCCTCCAGCCCCCTACACCCCCTCCCTATCTCTGTCACCTCCTCCAGCTCCCTACACCCTCCCTATCTCTGTCACCTCCTCCAGCTCCCTACACCCCCTCCCTATCTCTGTCACCTCCTCCAGCTCCCTACACCCCCTCCCTATCTCTGTCACCTCCTCCAGCCCCTTCACCCCCTCCCTATCTCTGTCACCTCCTCCAGCTCCCTACACACCCTCCCTATCTCTGTCACCTCCTCCAGCTCCCTACACCCCCTCCCTATCTCTGTCACCTCCTCCAGCTCCCTACACCCCCTCCCTATCTCTGTCACCTCCTCCAGCTCCCTACACCCCCTCCCTATCTCTGTCACCTCCTCCAGCTCCCTACACCCCCTCCCTATCTCTGTCACCTCCTCCAGCTCCCTACACCCTCCCTATCTCTGTCACCTCCTCCAGCTCCCTACACCATCCCTATCTCTGTCACCTCCTCCAGCTCCCTACACCCTCCCTATCTCTGTCACCTCCTCCAGCCCCCTACACCCCCTCCCTATCTCTGTCACCTCCTCCAGCTCCCTACACCCTCACTATCTCTGTCACCTCCTCCAGCTCCCTACACCCTCCCTATCTCTGTCACCTCCTCCAGCCCCCTACACCCCCTCCCTATCTCTGTCACCTCCTCCAGCCCCCTACACCCCCTCCCTATCTCTGTCACCTCCTCCAGCCCCCTATACCCCCTCTCTATCTCTGCCACCTCCTCCAGCCCCTACACCCCCTCCCTATCTCTGTCACCCCCTCCAGCCCCCTACACCCCCTCCCTATCTCTGTCACCTCCTCCAGCTCCCTACACCCTCCCTATCTCTGTCACCTCCTCCAGCTCCCTACACCCTCCCTATCTCTGTCACCTCCTCCAGCCCCCTACACCCCCTCCCTATCTCTGTCACCTCCTCCAGCCCCCTACACCCCCTCCCTATCTCTGTCACCTCCTCCAGCCCCCTATACCCCCTCCCTATCTCTGCCACCTCCTCCAGCCCCTACACCCCCTCCCTATCTCTGTCACCCCCTCCAGCCCCCTACACCCCCTCCCTATCTCTGTCACCTCCTCCAGCTCCCTACACCCCCTCCCTATCTCTGCCACCTCCTCCAGCCCCTACACCCCCTCCCTATCTCTGTCACCTCCTCCAGCCCCTACACCCCCTCCCTATCTCTGTCACCTCCTCCAGCCCCTACACCCCCTCCCTATCTCTGTCACCTCCTCCAGCCCCTACACCCCCTCCCTATCTCTGTCACCTCCTCCAGCCCCTACACCCCCTCCCTATCTCTGTCACCCCCTCCAGCCCCCTACACCCCCTCCCTATCTCTGTCACCTCCTCCAGCCCCCTATACCCCCTCCCTATCTCTGTCACCTCCTCCAGCCCCTACACCCTCTCCCTATCTCTGTCACCTCCTCCAGCTCCCTACAACCCCTCCCTATCTCTGTCACCTCCTCCAGCCCCTACACCCCCTCCCTATCTCTGTCACCCCCTCCAGCCCCTACACCCCCTCCCTATCTCTGTAACCCCCTCCAGCCCCCTACACCCCCTCCCTATCTCTGTCACCTCCTCCAGCTCCCTACACACCCTCCCTATCTCTGTCACCTCCTCCAGCCCCTACACCCCCTCCCTATCTCTGTCACCCCCTCCAGCCCCTACACCCCCTCCCTATCTCTGTCACCCCCTCCAGCCCCTGCACCCCCTCCCTATCTCTGTCACCTCCTCCAGCCCCCTACACCCCCTCCCTATCTCTGTCACCTCCTCCAGCCCCCTAAACCCCCTCCCTATCTCTGCCACCTCCTCCAGCCCCTACACCCCCTCCCTATCTCTGTCACCCCCTCCAGCCCCCTACACCCCCTCCCTATCTCTGTCACCTCCTCCAGCTCCCTACACCCCCTCCCTATCTCTGCCACCTCCTCCAGCCCCTACACCCCCTCCCTATCTCTGTCACCTCCTCCAGCCCCTACACCCCCTCCCTATCTCTGTCACCTCCTCCAGCCCCTACACCCCCTCCCTATCTCTGTCACCTCCTCCAGCCCCTACACCCCCTCCCTATCTCTGTCACCTCCTCCAGCCCCTACACCCCCTCCCTATCTCTGTCACCCCCTCCAGCCCCCTACACCCCCTCCCTATCTCTGTCACCTCCTCCAGCCCCCTATACCCCCTCCCTATCTCTGTCACCTCCTCCAGCCCCTACACCCTCTCCCTATCTCTGTCACCTCCTCCAGCTCCCTACACCCCCTCCCTATCTCTGTCACCTCCTCCAGCCCCTACACCCCCTCCCTATCTCTGTCACCCCCTCCAGCCCCTACACCCCCTCCCTATCTCTGTAACCCCCTCCAGCCCCCTACACCCCCTCCCTATCTCTGTCACCTCCTCCAGCTCCCTACACACCCTCCCTATCTCTGTCACCTCCTCCAGCCCCTACACCCCCTCCCTATCTCTGTCACCCCCTCCAGCCCCTACACCCCCTCCCTATCTCTGTCACCCCCTCCAGCCCCTGCACCCCCTCCCTATCTCTGTCACCTCCTCCAGCCCCCTACACCCCCTCCCTATCTCTGTCACCCCCTCCAGCCCCTACACCCCCTCCCTATCTCTGTCACCTCCTCCAGCTCCCTACACCCCCTCCCTATCTCTGTCACCTCCTCCAGCTCCCTACACCCCCTCCCTGTCTCTGTCACCCTCTCCAGCCCCTACACCCCCTCCCTGTCTCTGTCACCCTCTCCAGCCCCTACACCCCCTCCCTATCTCTGTCACCTCCTCCAGCTCCCTACACCCCCTCCCTATCTCTGTCACCTCCTCCAGCACCCTACACCCCCTCCCTGTCTCTGTCACCCTCTCCAGCCCCTACATCCCCTCCCTATCTCTGTCACCTCCTCCAGCCCCTACACCCCCTCCCTATCTCTGTAACCCCCTCCAGCCCCTACACCCCCTCCCTATCTCTGTCACCTCCTCCAGCCCCCTATACCCCCTCCCTATCTCTGTCACCTCCTCCAGCCCCCTACACCCCCTCCCTATCTCTGTCACCTCCTCCAGCCCCTACACCCCCTCCCTATCTCTGTCACCTCCTCCAGCCCCTACACCCTCTCCCTATCTCTGTCACCCCCTCCAGCCCCTACACACCCTCCCTATCTCTGTAACCCCCTCCAGCCCCCTACACACCCTCCCTATCTCTGTAACCCCCTCCAGCCCCTACACCCCCTCCCTATCTCTGTCACCCCCTCCAGCCCCTGCACCCCCTCCCTATCTCTGTCAACTCCTCCAGCCCCCTACACCCCCTCCCTATCTCTGTCACCTCCTCCAGCCCCCTATACCCCCTCCCTATCTCTGCCACCTCCTCCAGCCCCTACACCCCCTCCCTATCTCTGTCACCCCCTCCAGCCCCCTACACCCCCTCCCTATCTCTGTCACCTCCTCCAGCTCCCTACACCCCCTCCCTATCTCTGCCACCTCCTGCAGCCCCTACACCCCCTCCCTATCTCTGTCACCTCCTCCAGCCCCTACACCCCCTCCCTATCTCTGTCACCTCCTCCAGCCCCTACACCCCCTCCCTATCTCTGTCACCTCCTCCAGCCCCTACACCCCCTCCCTATCTC
Organism: Stegostoma tigrinum; assembly: GCF_030684315.1. Lineage (NCBI taxonomy): Eukaryota > Metazoa > Chordata > Chondrichthyes > Orectolobiformes > Stegostomatidae > Stegostoma > Stegostoma tigrinum. The sequence continues at coordinate 2,656,278 of NC_081402.1, forward strand.
TGTCACCTCCTCCAGCCCCTACACCCCCACCCTATCTCTGTCACCCCCTCCAGCCCCCTACACCCCCTCCCTATCTCTGTCACCTCCTCCAGCCCCCTATACCCCCTCCCTATCTCTGTCACCTCCTCCAGCTCCCTACACCCTCCCTATCTCTGTCACCTCCTCCAGCTCCCTACACCCTCCCTATCTCTGTCACCTCCTCCAGCCCCCTACACCCCCTCCCTATCTCTATCACCTCCTCCAGCCCCCTACACCCCCTCCCTATCTCTGTCACCTCCTCCAGCCCCCTATACCCCCTCCCTATCTCTGCCACCTCCTCCAGCCCCTACACCCCCTCCCTATCTCTGTCACCCCCTCCAGCCCCCTACACCCCCTCCCTATCTCTGTCACCTCCTCCAGCTCCCTACACCCCCTCCCTATCTCTGCCACCTCCTCCAGCCCCTACACCCCCTCCCTATCTCTGTCACCTCCTCCAGCCCCTACACCCCCTCCCTATCTCTGTCACCTCCTCCAGCCCCTACACCCCCTCCCTATCTCTGTCACCTCCTCCAGCCCCTACACCCCCTCCCTATCTCTGTCACCTCCTCCAGCCCCTACACCCCCTCCCTATCTCTGTCACCCCCTCCAGCCCCCTACACCCCCTCCCTATCTCTGTCACCTCCTCCAGCCCCCTACACCCCCTCCCTATCTCTGTCACCTCCTCCAGCCCCTACACCCTCTCCCTATCTCTGTCACCTCCTCCAGCCCCTACACCCCCTCCCTATCTCTGTAACCCCCTCCAGCCCCCTACACCCCCTCCCTATCTCTGTCACCTCCTCCAGCTCCCTACACACCCTCCCTATCTCTGTCACCTCCTCCAGCCCCTACACCCCCTCCCTATCTCTGTCACCCCCTCCAGCCCCTACACCCCCTCCCTATCTCTGTCACCCCCTCCAGCCCCTGCACCCCCTCCCTATCTCTGTCACCTCCTCCAGCCCCCTACACCCCCTCCCTATCTCTGTCACCTCCTCCAGCCTCCTATACCCCCTCCCTATCTCTGCCACCTCCTCCAGCCCCTACACCCCCTCCCTATCTCTGTCACCCCCTCCAGCCCCCTACACCCCCTCCCTATCTCTGCCACCTCCTCCAGCTCCCTACACCCCCTCCCTATCTCTGCGACCTCCTCCAGCCCCTACACCCCCTCCCTATCTCTGTCACCTCGTCCAGCCCCTACACCCCCTCCCTATCTCTGTCACCTCCTCCAGCCCCTACACCCCCTCCCTATCTCTGTCACCTCCTCCAGCCCCTACACCCCCTCCCTATCTCTGTCACCTCCTCCAGCCCCTACACCCCCTCCCTATCTCTGTCACCCCCTCCAGCCCCCTACACCCCCTCCCTATCTCTGTCACCTCCTCCAGCCCCCTATACCCCCTCCCTATCTCTGTCACCTCCTCCAGCCCCTACACCCTCTCCCTATCTCTGTCACCTCCTCCAGCTCCCTACACCCCCTCCCTATCTCTGTCACCTCCTCCAGCCCCTACACCCCCTCCCTATCTCTGTCACCCCCTCCAGCCCCTACACCCCCTCCCTATCTCTGTAACCCCCTCCAGCCCCCTACACCCCCTCCCTATCTCTGTCACCTCCTCCAGCTCCCTACACACCCTCCCTATCTCTGTCACCTCCTCCAGCCCCTACACCCCCTCCCTATCTCTGTCACCCCCTCCAGCCCCTACACCCCCTCCCTATCTCTGTCACCCCCTCCAGCCCCTGCACCCCCTCCCTATCTCTGTCACCTCCTCCAGCCCCCTACACCCCCTCCCTATCTCTGTCACCCCCTCCAGCCCCTACACCCCCTCCCTATCTCTGTCACCTCCTCCAGCTCCCTACACCCCCTCCCTATCTCTGTCACCTCCTCCAGCTCCCTACACCCCCTCCCTGTCTCTGTCACCCTCTCCAGCCCCTACACCCCCTCCCTGTCTCTGTCACCCTCTCCAGCCCCTACACCCCCTCCCTATCTCTGTCACCTCCTCCAGCTCCCTACACCCCCTCCCTATCTCTGTCACCTCCTCCAGCTCCCTACACCCCCTCCCTGTCTCTGTCACCCTCTCCAGCCCCTACATCCCCTCCCTATCTCTGTCACCTCCTCCAGCCCCTACACCCCCTCCCTATCTCTGTAACCCCCTCCAGCCCCTACACCCCCTCCCTATCTCTGTCACCTCCTCCAGCCCCCTATACCCCCTCCCTATCTCTGTCACCTCCTCCAGCCCCCTACACCCCCTCCCTATCTCTGTCACCTCCTCCAGCCCCTACACCCCCTCCCTATCTCTGTCACCTCCTCCAGCCCCTACACCCTCTCCCTATCTCTGTCACCCCCTCCAGCCCCTACACACCCTCCCTATCTCTGTAACCCCCTCCAGCGTCCTACACACCCTCCCTATCTCTGTAACCCCCTCCAGCGCCTACACCCCCTCCCTATCTCTGTCACCCCCTCCAGCCCCTGCACCCCCTCCCTATCTCTGTCACCTCCTCCAGCCCCCTACACCCCCTCCCTATCTCTGTCACCTCCTCCAGCCCCCTATACCCCCTCCCTATCTCTGCCACCTCCTCCAGCCCCTACACCCCCTCCCTATCTCTGCCACCCCCTCCAGCCCCCTACACCCCCTCCCTATCTCTGTCACCTCCTCCAGCTCCCTACACCCCCTCCCTATCTCTGCCACCTCCTCCAGCCCCTACACCCCCTCCCTATCTCTGTCACCTCCTCCAGCCCCTACACCCCCTCCCTATCTCTGTCACCTCCTCCAGCCCCTACACCCCCTCCCTATCTCTGTCACCCCCTCCAGCCCCCTACACCCCCTCCCTATCTCTGTCACCTCCTCCAGCCCCTACACCCCCTCCCTATCTCTGTCACCTCCTCCAGCCCCTACACCCCCTCCCTATCTCTGTCACCTCCTCCAGCCCCTACACCCCCTCCCTATCTCTGTCGCCTCCTCCAGCCCCTACACCCCCTCCCTATCTCTGTCACCCCCTCCAGCCCCCTACACCCCCTCCCTATCTCTGTCACCTCCTCCAGCCCCCTATACCCCCTCCCTATCTCTGTCACCTCCTCCAGCCCCTACACCCTCTCCCTATCTCTGTCACCTCCTCCAGCCCCCTATACCCCCTCCCTATCTCTGTCACCCCCTCCAGCCCCTACACCCCCTCCCTATCTCTGTCACCTCCTCCAGCCCCCTACACCCCCTCCCTATCTCTGTCACCTCCTCCAGCCCCCTATACCCCCTCCTTATCTCTGTCACCTCCTCCAGCCCCTACACCCCCTCACTATCTCTGTCACCTCCTCCAGCTCCCTACACCCTCTCCCTATCTCTGTCACCTCCTCCAGCCCCTACACCCTCTCCCTATCTCTGTCACCTCCTCCAGCCCCCTACACCCCCTCCCTATCTTTGTCACCCCCTCCAGCCCCCTACACCCTCTCCCTATCTCTGTCACCCCCTCCAGCCCCCTACACACCCTCCCTATCTCTGTCACCTCCTCCAGCCCCTATACCCCCTCCCTATCTCTGTCACCTCCTCCAGCCCCTAAACACCCTCCCTATCTCTGTCACCTCCTCCAGCCCCTATACCCCCTCCCTATCTCTGTCACCTCCTCCAGCCCCTACACACCCTCCCTATCTCTGTCACCTCCTCCAGCCCCTACACCCCCTCCCTATCTCTGTCACCCCCTCCAGCCCCTACACCCCCTCCCTATCTCTGTCACCCCCTCCAGCCCCTACACCCCCTCCCTATCTCTGTCACCTCCTCCAGCCCCCTACACCCCCTCCCTATCTCTGTCACCTCCTCCAGCCCCTACACCCCCTCCCTATCTCTGTCACCTCCTCCAGCCCCTACACCCCCTCCCTATCTCTGTCACCTCCTCCAGCCCCTACACCCCCTCCCTATCTCTGTCACCCCCTCCAGCCCCTACACCCCCTCCCTATCTCTGTCACCTCCTCCAGCCCCCTACACCCCCTCCCTATCTCTGTCACCTCCTCCAGCCCCTACACCCCCTCCCTATCTCTGTCACCTCCTCCAGCCCCTACACCCCCTCCCTATCTCTGCCACCCCCTCCAGCTCCCTACACCCCCTCCCTATCTCTGCCACCCCCTCCAGCCCCTACACCCCCTCCCTATCTCTGTCACCCCCTCCAGCCCCTACACCCCCTCCCTATCTCTGTCACCTCCTCCAGCCCCTACACCCCCTCCCTATCTCTGTCACCTCCTCCAGCCCCTACACCCCCTCCCTATCTCTGTCACCTCCTCCAGCCCCTACACCCCCTCCCTATCTCTGTCACCCCCTCCAGCCCCCTACACCCCCTCCCTATCTCTGTCACCTCCTCCAGCCCCCTATACCCCCTCCCTATCTCTGTCACCTCCTCCAGCCCCTACACCCTCTCCCTATCTCTGTCACCTCCTCCAGCCCCCTATACCCCCTCCCTATCTCTGTCACCCCCTCCAGCCCCTACACCCCCTCCCTATCTCTGTCACCTCCTCCAGCCCCCTACACCCCCTCCCTATCTCTGTCACCTCCTCCAGCCCCCTATACCCCCTCCTTATCTCTGTCACCTCCTCCAGCCCCTACACCCCCTCCCTATCTCTGTCACCTCCTCCAGCCCCTACACCCTCTCCCTATCTCTGTCACCTCCTCCAGCTCCCTACACCCCCTCCCTATCTCTGTTACCTCCTCCAGCCCCCTACACCCTCTCCCTATCTCTGTCACCTCCTCCAGCTCCCTACACCCCCTCCCTATCTCTGTCACCTTCTACAGCCCCTACACCCCCTCCCTATCTCTGTCACCTCCTCCAGCCCCCTACACCCCCTCCCTATCTCTGTCACCTCCTCCAGCCCCTTCACCCCCTCCCTATCTCTGTCACCTCCTCCAGCCCCTACACCCCCTCCCTATCTCTGTCACCTCCTCCAGCCCCCTACACCCCCTCCCTATCTCTGTCACCTCCTCCAGCCCCTTCACCCCCTCCCTATCTCTGTCACCTCCTCCAGCTCCCTACACCCCCTCCCTATCTCTGCCACCCCCTCCAGCTCCCTACACCCCCTCCCTATCTCTGTCACCTCCTCCAGCCCCTACACCCCCTCCCTATCTCTGCCACCTCCTCCAGCCCCTACACCCCCTCCCTATCTCTGTCACCTCCTCCAGCTCCCTACACCCCCTCCCTATCTCTGTCACCTCCTCCAGCCCCTACACCCCCTCCCTATCTCTGTCACCCCCTCCAGCCCCTACACCCCCTCCCTATCTCTGCCACCTCCTCCAGCCCCCTTCACCCCCTCCCTATCTCTGCCACCTCCTCCAGCCCCTACATCCCCTCCCTATCTCTGTCACCTCCTCCAGCCCCTACACCCCCTCCCTATCTCTGTAACCCCCTCCAGCCCCTACACCCCCTCCCTATCTCTGTCACCTCCTCCAGCCCCCTATACCCCCTCCCTATCTCTGTCACCTCCTCCAGCCCCCTACACCCCCTCCCTATCTCTGTCACCTCCTCCAGCCCCTGCACCCCCTCCCTATCTCTGTCACCTCCTCCAGCCCCTACACCCTCTCCCTATCTCTGTCACCCCCTCCAGCCCCTACACACCCTCCCTATCTCTGTAACCCCCTCCAGCGTCCTACACACCCTCCCTATCTCTGTAACCCCCTCCAGCGCCTACACCCCCTCCCTATCTCTGTAACCCCCTCCAGCCCCTACACCCTCTCCCTATCTCTGTCACCCCCTCCAGCCCCTACACACCCTCCCTATCTCTGTAACCCCCTCCAGCCCCTACACCCCCTCCCTATCTCTGTCACCTCCTCCAGCCCCTACACCCTCTCCCTATCTCTGTCACCCCCTCCAGCCCCTACACACCCTCCCTATCTCTGTAACCCCCTCCAGCGTCCTACACACCCTCCCTATCTCTGTAACCCCCTCCAGCGTCCTACACACCCTCCCTATCTCTGTAACCCCCTCCAGCCCCTACACCCCCTCCCTGTCTCTGTCACCCTCTCCAGCCCCTACACCCCCTCCCTATCTCTGTCACCTCCTCCAGCCCCCTACACCCCCTCCCTATCTCTGTCACCTCCTCCAGCCCCCTATACCCCCTCCCTATCTCTGCCACCTCCTCCAGCCCCTACACCCCCTCCCTATCTCTGCCACCCCCTCCAGCCCCCTACACCCCCTCCCTATCTCTGTCACCTCCTCCAGCTCCCTACACCCCCTCCCTATCTCTGCCACCTCCTCCAGCCCCTACACCCCCTCCCTATCTCTGTCACCTCCTCCAGCCCCTACACCCCCTCCCTATCTCTGTCACCTCCTCCAGCCCCTACACCCCCTCCCTATCTCTGTCACCCCCTCCAGCCCCCTACACCCCCTCCCTATCTCTGTCACCTCCTCCAGCCCCTACACCCCCTCCCTATCTCTGTCACCTCCTCCAGCCCCTACACCCCCTCCCTATCTCTGTCACCTCCTCCAGCCCCTACACCCCCTCCCTATCTCTGTCGCCTCCTCCAGCCCCTACACCCCCTCCCTATCTCTGTCACCCCCTCCAGCCCCCTACACCCCCTCCCTATCTCTGTCACCTCCTCCAGCCCCCTATACCCCCTCCCTATCTCTGTCACCTCCTCCAGCCCCTACACCCTCTCCCTATCTCTGTCACCTCCTCCAGCCCCCTATACCCCCCTCCCTATCTCTGTCACCCCCTCCAGCCCCTACACCCCCTCCCTATCTCTGTCACCTCCTCCAGCCCCCTACACCCCCTCCCTATCTCTGTCACCTCCTCCAGCCCCCTATACCCCCTCCTTATCTCTGTCACCTCCTCCAGCCCCTACACCCCCTCACTATCTCTGTCACCTCCTCCAGCTCCCTACACCCTCTCCCTATCTCTGTCACCTCCTCCAGCCCCTACACCCTCTCCCTATCTCTGTCACCTCCTCCAGCCCCCTACACCCCCTCCCTATCTTTGTCACCCCCTCCAGCCCCCTACACCCTCTCCCTATCTCTGTCACCCCCTCCAGCCCCCTACACACCCTCCCTATCTCTGTCACCTCCTCCAGCCCCTATACCCCCTCCCTATCTCTGTCACCTCCTCCAGCCCCTAAACACCCTCCCTATCTCTGTCACCTCCTCCAGCCCCTATACCCCCTCCCTATCTCTGTCACCTCCTCCAGCCCCTACACACCCTCCCTATCTCTGTCACCTCCTCCAGCCCCTACACCCCCTCCCTATCTCTGTCACCCCCTCCAGCCCCTACACCCCCTCCCTATCTCTGTCACCCCCTCCAGCCCCTACACCCCCTCCCTATCTCTGTCACCTCCTCCAGCCCCCTACACCCCCTCCCTATCTCTGTCACCTCCTCCAGCCCCTACACCCCCTCCCTATCTCTGTCACCTCCTCCAGCCCCTACACCCCCTCCCTATCTCTGTCACCTCCTCCAGCCCCTACACCCCCTCCCTATCTCTGTCACCCCCTCCAGCCCCTACACCCCCTCCCTATCTCTGTCACCTCCTCCAGCCCCCTACACCCCCTCCCTATCTCTGTCACCTCCTCCAGCCCCTACACCCCCTCCCTATCTCTGTCACCTCCTCCAGCCCCTACACCCCCTCCCTATCTCTGCCACCCCCTCCAGCTCCCTACACCCCCTCCCTATCTCTGCCACCCCCTCCAGCCCCTACACCCCCTCCCTATCTCTGTCACCCCCTCCAGCCCCTACACCCCCTCCCTATCTCTGTCACCTCCTCCAGCCCCTACACCCCCTCCCTATCTCTGTCACCTCCTCCAGCCCCTACACCCCCTCCCTATCTCTGTCACCTCCTCCAGCCCCTACACCCCCTCCCTATCTCTGTCACCCCCTCCAGCCCCCTACACCCCCTCCCTATCTCTGTCACCTCCTCCAGCCCCCTATACCCCCTCCCTATCTCTGTCACCTCCTCCAGCCCCTACACCCTCTCCCTATCTCTGTCACCTCCTCCAGCCCCCTATACCCCCTCCCTATCTCTGTCACCCCCTCCAGCCCCTACACCCCCTCCCTATCTCTGTCACCTCCTCCAGCCCCCTACACCCCCTCCCTATCTCTGTCACCTCCTCCAGCCCCCTATACCCCCTCCTTATCTCTGTCACCTCCTCCAGCCCCTACACCCCCTCCCTATCTCTGTCACCTCCTCCAGCCCCTACACCCTCTCCCTATCTCTGTCACCTCCTCCAGCTCCCTACACCCCCTCCCTATCTCTGTTACCTCCTCCAGCCCCCTACACCCTCTCCCTATCTCTGTCACCTCCTCCAGCTCCCTACACCCCCTCCCTATCTCTGTCACCTTCTACAGCCCCTACACCCCCTCCCTATCTCTGTCACCTCCTCCAGCCCCCTACACCCCCTCCCTATCTCTGTCACCTCCTCCAGCCCCTTCACCCCCTCCCTATCTCTGTCACCTCCTCCAGCCCCTACACCCCCTCCCTATCTCTGTCACCTCCTCCAGCCCCCTACACCCCCTCCCTATCTCTGTCACCTCCTCCAGCCCCTTCACCCCCTCCCTATCTCTGTCACCTCCTCCAGCTCCCTACACCCCCTCCCTATCTCTGCCACCCCCTCCAGCTCCCTACACCCCCTCCCTATCTCTGTCACCTCCTCCAGCCCCTACACCCCCTCCCTATCTCTGCCACCTCCTCCAGCCCCTACACCCCCTCCCTATCTCTGTCACCTCCTCCAGCTCCCTACACCCCCTCCCTATCTCTGTCACCTCCTCCAGCCCCTACACCCCCTCCCTATCTCTGTCACCCCCTCCAGCCCCTACACCCCCTCCCTATCTCTGCCACCTCCTCCAGCCCCCTTCACCCCCTCCCTATCTCTGCCACCTCCTCCAGCTCCCTACACCCCCTCCCTATCTCTGTCACCCCCTCCAGCCCCTACACCCCCTCCCTATCTCTGCCACCTCCTCCAGCCCCCTTCACCCCCTCCCTATCTCTGCCACCTCCTCCAGCTCCCTACACCCCCTCCCTATCTCTGCCACCTCCTCCAGCCCCTTCACCCCCTCCCTATCTCTGTCACCTCCTCCAGCCCCTACACCCTCTCCCTATCTCTGTCACCTCCTCCAGCTCCCTACACCCCCTCCCTATCTCTGTTACCTCCTCCAGCCCCCTACACCCTCTCCCTATCTCTGTCACCTCCTCCAGCTCCCTACACCCCCTCCCTATCTCTGTCACCTCCTCCAGCCCCTACACCCCCTCCCTATCTCTGTCACCTCCTCCAGCCCCCTACACCCCCTCCCTATCCCTGTCACCTCCTCCAGCCCCTTCACCCCCTCCCTATCTCTGTCACCTCCTCCAGCCCCTACACCCCCTCCCTATCTCTGTCACCTCCTCCAGCCCCCTACACCCCCTCCCTATCTCTGTCACCTCCTCCAGCCCCTTCACCCCCTCCCTATCTCTGTCACCTCCTCCAGCTCCCTACACCCCCTCCCTATCTCTGCCACCCCCTCCAGCTCCCTACACCCCCTCCCTATCTCTGTCACCTCCTCCAGCCCCTACACCCCCTCCCTATCTCTGCCACCTCCTCCAGCCCCTACACCCCCTCCCTATCTCTGTCACCTCCTCCAGCTCCCTACACCCCCTCCCTATCTCTGTCACCTCCTCCAGCCCCTACACCCCCTCCCTATCTCTGTCACCCCCTCCAGCCCCTACACCCCCTCCCTATCTCTGCCACCTCCTCCAGCCCCCTTCACCCCCTCCCTATCTCTGCCACCTCCTCCAGCTCCCTACACCCCCTCCCTATCTCTGTCACCCCCTCCAGCCCCTACACCCCCTCCCTATCTCTGCCACCTCCTCCAGCCCCCTTCACCCCCTCCCTATCTCTGCCACCTCCTCCAGCTCCCTACACCCCCTCCCTATCTCTGCCACCTCCTCCAGCCCCCTACACCCCCTCCCTATCTCCACCACCTCCTCCAGCCCCTTCACCCCCTCCCCATCTCTGTCACCCCCTCCAGCCCCTTCACCCCCTCCCTATCTCTGTCACCCCCTCCAGCCCCTACACCCCCTCCCTATCTCTGTCACCCCCTCCAGCCCCTTCACCCCCTCCCTATCTCTGTCACCCCCTCCAGCCCCTACACCCCCTCCCTATCTCTGCCACCTCCTCCAGCCCCCTACACCCCCTCCAGCCCCTACACCCCCTCCCTATCTCTGTCACCTCCTCCAGCCCCTTCACCCCCTCCCTATCTCTGTCACCCCCTCCAGCCCCTACACCCCCTCCCTATCTCTGTCACCCCCTCCAGCCCCTACACCCTCTCCCTATCTCTGTCACCCCCTCCAGCCCCTACACCCCCTCCCTATCTCTGTCACCTCCTCCAGCCCCTACACCCCCTCCCTATCTCTGTCACCTCCTCCAGCCCCCTACACCCCCTCCCTATCTCTGTCACCTCCTCCAGCCCCTTCACCCCCTCCCTATCTCTGTCACCTCCTCCAGCCCCTACACCCCCTCCCTATCTCTGTCACCTCCTCCAGCCCCCTACACCCCCTCCCTATCTCTGTCACCTCCTCCAGCCCCTTCACCCCCTCCCTATCTCTGTCACCTCCTCCAGCTCCCTACACCCCCTCCCTATCTCTGCCACCCCCTCCAGCTCCCTACACCCCCTCCCTATCTCTGTCACCTCCTCCAGCCCCTACACCCCCTCCTCCAGCCCCTACACCCCCTCCCTATCTCTGTCACCTCCTCCAGCTCCCTACACCCCCTCCCTATCTCTGTCACCTCCTCCAGCCCCTACACCCCCTCCCTATCTCTGTCACCCCCTCCAGCCCCTACACCCCCTCCCTATCTCTGCCACCTCCTCCAGCCCCCTTCACCCCCTCCCTATCTCTGCCACCTCCTCCAGCTCCCTACACCCCCTCCCTATCTCTGTCACCCCCTCCAGCCCCTACACCCCCTCCCTATCTCTGCCACCTCCTCCAGCCCCCTTCACCCCCTCCCTATCTCTGCCACCTCCTCCAGCTCCCTACACCCCCTCCCTATCTCTGCCACCTCCTCCAGCCCCCTACACCCCCTCCCTATCTCCACCACCTCCTCCAGCCCCTTCACCCCCTCCCTATCTCTGTCACCCCCTCCAGCCCCTTCACCCCCTCCCTATCTCTGTCACCCCCTCCAGCCCCTACACCCCCTCCCTATCTCTGTCACCCCCTCCAGCCCCTTCACCCCCTCCCTATCTCTGTCACCCCCTCCAGCCCCTACACCCCCTCCCTATCTCTGCCACCTCCTCCAGCCCCCTACACCCCCTCCAGCCCCTACACCCCCTCCCTATCTCTGTCACCTCCTCCAGCCCCTTCACCCCCTCCCTATCTCTGTCACCCCCTCCAGCCCCTACACCCCCTCCCTATCTCTGTCACCTCCTCCAGCCCCTTCACCCCCTCCCTATCTCTGTCACCTCCTCCAGCCCCTTCACCCCCTCCCTATCTCTGTCACCCCCTCCAGCCCCCACACCCCCTCCCTATCTCTGTCACCTCCTCCAGCCCCTACACCTCTCCTTATCTCTGTCACCTCCTCCAGCCCCTATACCCCCTCCCTATCTCTGTCACCTCCTCCAGCCCCTTCACCCCCTCCCTATCTCTGTCACCCCTCCAGCCCCCTACACCCCCTCCAGCCCCTACACCCCCTCCCTATCTCTGTCACCTCCTCCAGCCCCTACACCCCCTCCCTATCTCTGTCACCCCCTCCAGCCCCTACACCCCCTCCCTATCTCTGCCATGTGCTATAAAGCCCTTCTGCAGGGAAGGTTCCTGGGAGTGTGATGGGGTGAGTGTGATTGTGGTGGTCGGGGGCTTCAGTGACATGGAGAGGTTGGAGAAGCTGGGCCTGCTGTCCTTGACAGGGAGAATCCCGAGGGGGAGGCGTGTTTAGAACCACAAGAAGCCGGGGGTTCGGGTGCTGCTGGGAGGGAACAGAGAGGGAGAAACCATTCCCTGTTGGGAGAAGAATTGAGAGTCAGAGGGGACACAGACTCGAGGCCATCAGCTAACAGGGCAACACGCAGCGAGTGGTTTAAGGTCTGGTGCCGACACTCCACTGGTCTGGAGCTGTCGCTGACACTGACACCGCCAGAGATCGTGGGGATCGTGGCTGTAATCAGTGGCCGGGGAAAGGGGAGGTTTTTTTTTATCTGAAAAGGATAAATGTGCGGCTTCCTCGGGGGAGAAGGGGAGGGCAAGTGCCACTTGCTGTGTCACTGGGCCAGCCCTGGGAGCATCGGGCCGAATGTTTGCTTGATCACTGTTGAGTTATGGTTGAAGTTTGTGATCAACTTCCTTCACCAATGAGAGAGGAGGCTTTCGTACTGGGGCTGTTTGATGGCAGCCGGGAGGAAGAAAGGTTTTTCTGGTCTGTGGCCGGAGCTAGGCCTGAGGCTTCGGGCCTTCAAGAAAGGCTTTGTACGGACCTGAAGATAATTAATTCCCTCTCTCTCTCTCTCTCTCTCTCTCGCTGTGCATGTCCCTCACCTTCTTCCACACACCTCTTCCCACTTACTCCTCATTCTTGTTCATCCTCCTCCAGGCGTTTTCCGAGAGGCCACTACGGATTTCAATGTTGATGCTCGGAGTGTGACAAAGACGGGTGGAAACCACATCAAAGCCCATATTACTAACCCCTCAGGCACCCACACTGACACCGTGATCCAGGATAAAGGAGATGGCACCTACAAAGTCGAGTACACCCCATTTGAGGAAGGTAATGTCTGGAATGTCTGTTTCCCTGGGTCAAATTGGAGCCAGTTCAGAAAAGGTTCCCTCGGCTGGTATCTGATCTGTTTCGCAAGCAGAGGGTGAGCAGCTGGGACCAGGAGAGGAATATGAGGTGGAATATGGAGACGTAGCATTTCTAATGGGACTGAAGATTAGAACCGTGCACAGCATTCCCACTTGGATACAGAGATAGCAACTGTGCATGGTATTCCCAGGAGACAGACAACGCCCGATATTTCCGGTCGGATATGGAGACAGGGAACTGTGCAGTCTGCCCAGTGGGTTAGGGACGCAAGAACTGTGCACAGTTTTCCCAGTGGGATACAGAGACAGGTACAGTGCATAGCATTCTCAGTGGATACAGAGATAGGAACTGTGCATGGTATTCCCAGTGGGATGTGGAGAGGGCAGCTGTGCACGGTATTCCTAGTAAATTGTGGAGATGAGAACTGTCACAGTAATTCCCAGTGGGATACACAGCGAAGAATGTTCATGGTATTCCCAGTCAGATGTGGAAATGGGAACTATGCGCAGTATTGCGAGTGGGTTAGGGATACGGGAACTGTGCACAGCATTCCCAATGGATTTTGGAGACCAGAACTGGCTGCTTCAAATCGACTTGAGTTTACTTATCATATCTCACTCTCTCTCTCCGCCTCCCCGTCCCCTCACCTCCTGTCTCTCTCTCTCTCTCTCTCTCACTCCCTCCCTCTCTCCCCTAGGGGTACACACCATCGATGTGGTCTACGATGAGGCTCCTGTTCCAAGCAGTCCATTCCGGGTGCCAGTCACTGAGGGCTGTGATCCAAGCCGGGTTCGGGCCTATGGGCCTGGCCTCGATGGAGGAATTAGTAACCGCCCCAACAAATTCACTGTGGAGACCAGGTAGGCCAGGCCTGTCTGAGGGACCCCCAGGGAACCCCCATCTCTCTGAGACTCTCCCTTTACCAAAACGTAGGGTTTGGACACCCCTCCCTCCGCAGTCAAAGTGATGCACTGTGTGAGGCTCCCTGGGGTGGGATTGGGAGGTGACCACGTTTATTTGGAGTGGTTGTGGGGGGAGGTTACTTGTCGGGGTAAGGTGCTTGGTCATTCTTCTTGTGTGTCCAATATTAAACCCTCATCTAAATTCCACACCTCCTGGATCTAAGTGTGGGGCCTGGGAGCTTCCTGTGTGTGAATCAGGTGCTCTGTTTCCTACCTGGTTGGGAGGTTGCTAATGGAAATGGGGCCTTCAGCGAGACAGTGGGCAGGCTCTTGGCAGCCTCAGAAATGCCAATGTCGCTGACTCCATGGAGCATACCGATATATTTGCCCCTTGTCCTCAGGAATGCGGGAACAGGAGGTCTGGGCCTAGCTGTGGAGGGCCCCTCTGAGGCCAAGATCACCTGCAAGGACAACAAAGATGGCAGCTGCTCAGTGGAGTATGTGCCCTACGAAGCTGGCACTTATGATGTGGTTATCACCTATGGGGGCCAACAAATCCCAGGTGAGGAATTATTCTCTCCAATTTGCTTGCCTCTCTCCCAACACGCTCCTTTCATTTTAGCCTCCATTTCCTTCCTCCATATGTCCCTCCCCCCTTTCTATTTCCTTGTCTCTTTATTTCCTTTTCGCTCTTTTTCCTCTCTTTCTTAGTCTCTCCTGTCTTTCTGCCTGTCTACCCTGGTCTCTCTCTTTCCCCTATCTTTCTCCTCTCCTTCCTTCCTTCCTTTCTTGTCTCTTGGTTTCTCTCTATCCACAAGTCTGTCCTCCCCTTTCTCACTCTTTCTTTCTCCCTCTCTCTCTATCCCCAACCACTCCCAGCTCCTGCACCCTCTTTGCTGAGTGATGCCTCTGGATTGGATTTGATGAATGTTTTTATATCTGCTACCATCCCTCTCTCGCTTCAGGAAGCCCATTCAAAGTTCCAGTGACTGACACAGTGGATCCCACGAAGGTGAAGTGCCTGGGGCCTGGTTTGGGGAACAACGTGCGTGCTAATGTCCCACAGTGCTTTACGGTGGACACCAGTAAGGCTGGAGCGGCCCCACTGAATGTCAGCGTGGTGGGGCCTAAAGGTGAGGCTTTGGCCCTGGATGTGTTTGGGCTGGTGGTGGTGGAGGTCAGGATGGCAGTAGTCACCCCCCCACACACTAGGTCACCTTCACTGCACCCTTGTTTGGTTGCTGGGGTGAGGAACGAGGCAGTGCCCATCCTCTTGGCACTTCCCTCTTGTGTCCACTGCCCCCTCCCCCTTTTTTTCTATCCTCCTTTTGTAGCTCGAGTTCCCATCAAACTGATTTTAAAAAGAAAACAGGAGCAGGAGCAGGCCATTCGGCCCTTTGAGTCTTCCCAACCCCCCTCCCCATTCAATATAGTGATGGCTGATTAACAAACTCAACCCCCCTGTTCCCGCTTTCTCTCCTTTAGCCCTAAGAACTATCTCCAAGTCCTTCTCGAAACATGCAGTGCTTCAGTTCTGATTGAATTGAATGGCAGAGATTTCCAGAGGTTCCCCACTCTCCAGATGAAGACATCTCTCCTCAGCTGTGTCCTAACTGGCTTACGTCGTTTTTTTTTAAAACTGTGGGCCCCTGGTCCTGGACTTCCTGGTCATCGGGAACATCCTTCCTGTGTTTCCCTTGTCTAGTCCTGTTAGAATTTTATCGGTTTCTCCTCATTTTTCTAAACTCCAGTGAACATAGTCCTAGCCATCCCCGTCTCTCTTCATATGTCAGCCCTGCCATCCCAGAATCAGTCTGGTAGACCTTCACTGCACCCCCTCCATCACCAGAACATCCTCCCTCAGGCAGGGAGACCCCAAAACAGTGCACACAGTACTCCAGGTGTGGCCTACACCAAGGGCCCAGTGCAGCTACAGCAAGACATCCCCTGCTCCTGTCTCCTCGGACAGGACAACAATTCTTGGCATTCCCGTCCCTGATCAAAGCTTCAAGTAAACCCTCTGGGTTTTCTGGTGAGATTTGAAGTTAGATTAGTTCAATCTCAGTCGGGTTTGTTTGTTTTAACGTTAGCGCCCACTCACCTTTCTCCACCCAACAGGAGTTGTGGAACCCGTTGAAATTATTGACAACCTCGACCAAACCAAAACTGTGAACTACGTACCAACTCATGAGGGACCATACACTGTTTCAGTCCAATATGCTGACCAGCAAGTCCCACGCAGGTACTAAAAAATCACTACAAACAGGGGCTGCAGGGATCGGGAGGGGGTATAGGGGGCTGGAGGAGGGGACAGAGATAGGGAGGGGGTGTAGAGGGATGGAGGAGGTGACAGAGATAGGGAGGGGGTGTAGAGGGATGGAGGAGGTGACAGAGATAGGGAGGGGGTGTAGGGGGATGGAGGGGATTACAGAGGTAGGGAGGGGGTGTAGGGGGATGGAGGGAGTGACAGAGATAGGGAGGGGGTGTAGAGGCTGGAGGGGGTGACAGAGATAGGGAGGGGGTGTAGGGGCTGGAGGGGGTGACAGAGATAGGGAGGGTGCGTAGGGGGCTGGAGGGGGTTACAGAGATAGGGAGGGTGTGTAGGGGGCTGGAGGGAGTGACAGAGATAGGGAGGGGGTGTAGAGGCTGGAGGGGGTGACAGAGATAGGGAGGGTGTGTAGGGGCTGGAGGAGGTGACAGAGATAGGGAGGGGGTGTAGGGGGCTGGAGGGGGTGACAGAGATAGGGAGGGGGTGTAGAGGCTGGAGGGGGTGACAGAGATAGGGAGGGTGTGTAGGGGGCTGGAGGAGGTGACAGAGATAGGGAGGGGGTGTAGGGGGTTGGAGGGGGTGACAGAGATAGGGAGGGGGTGTAGAGGCTGGAGGGGGTGACAGAGATAGGGAGGGTGTGTAGGGGGCTGGAGGAGGTGACAGAGATAGGGAGGGGGTGTAGGAGCTGGAGGGGGTGACAGAGATAGGGAGGGGGTGTAGGGGGCTGGAGGGGGTGACAGAGATAGGGAGGGGGTGTAGGAGCTGGAGGGGGTGACAGAGATAGGGAGGGGGTGTAGGGGCTGGAGGAGGTGACAGAGATAGGGAGGGGGTGTAGGGACTGGAGGGGGTGACGGAGATAGGGAGGGGATGTAGGGGGTTGGAGGGGGTGACAGAGATAGGGAGGGGGTGTAGGGGGCTAGAGGGGGTGACAGAGATAGGGAGGGGGTGTAGGGGTCTAGAGGAGGTGACAGAGATAGGGAGGGGGTGTAGGGGGCTGGAGGGGGTGACAGAGATAGGGAGGGGGTGTAGGGGGATGGAGGAGGTGACAGAGATAGGGAGGGGCTGTCGGGGGCTGGAGGAGGTGATGGAGATAGGGAGGGGGTGTAGGAGGTGACAGAGATGGAGAGGGGGTGTAGGGGCTGGAGGAGGTTACAGAGATGGGGAGGGGGTGTAGCAGGCTGGAGGAGGTTACAGAGATGGGGAGGGGGTGTAGCAGGCTGGAGGCAGTTACAGAGATGGGGAGGGTGTAGGGGTCTGGTGGAGGTGACAGAGATAGGGAAGGGGTGTAGAAGGTGACAGAGATGGAGAGGGGGTGTAGGGGCTGGAGGAGGTTACAGAGATAGGGAGGGGGTGTAGCAGGCTGGAGGAGGTGACAGAGATGGGAAGGTGTGTAGGTTCTCTGAGGAGGCAGATAATTGCGACAAGGCTGTGGTGCTGGGTGAGTTTTCAGTTTTTGTTGTATTTTGCTGACTGCCTCTCTCTCCTTAGCCCCTTCAAGGTGAAGGTACTGCCCACCCATGATGCCAGCAAAGTGAAAGCCAGTGGTCCAGGCCTCAACACCATGGGAGTTCCTGCCAGTCTGCCTGTGGAATTTACCATCGATGCTAAGGATGCGGGTGAAGGGTTACTGTCTGTTCAGATTACTGTGAGTTCATCATTCTGACTCCCTGCTTTTGAGGAGCTGCATTCTCCTAGTGCCCATCACCACTGTGCCGTTCCCCCTCCAGTCATGGGAATGACACCTGGAGTATGGAGAGATTCAGCAATATCCTACAGACCTGTCTTTGATGGGAGGTGGATGGGGCTGGGGCTTCCCTCAAGGCACACCGCCCTCTTCTGCGGAGGGCACCTCACATTGCCCCACCCTCAACTCTCCACCCACCTTCCCCACCCCCTTCCTGAACGAGGCCCTCAGACCCACCCTGCCCTTGGAGGTGGCGATGGAAATGGGAGACAGTTCCTGGGCGGATAGTACTTGGAGTGGGAGGGTCGGGGGATCAGGGCAAACTCACCAAGCCCTCCCTGAGTTGGATTTCCTTCACTCTTCCCACCCCCTCTCACCCCCCCTTCCTCTCCCTCTCCCTCTCTCTGTCCTGACCCCTCCTCCTCCCCCACCCCAACCCCCATGCCTCCCCACCCCTCTGCCTCTACCTGTCCCTCTCTCTGTCCTCACCCCTCCCTCTATCCCCCTCCCTCTATCCCTCCCCCTTACCCCCTCCCTCTAACCCTACCCCACCCCAACCCCATGCCTCTATCTCTCCCTCTCTCTGTCCTGACCCCTCCTCCTCCCCCACCCCAACCCCCATGCCTCCCCACTCCTCTGCCTCTACCTGTCCCTCTCTCTGTCCTCACCCCTCCCTCTATCCCTCTCCCTCTCATCCCCTCCCTCTATCCCTCCCCCTTACCCCCTCCCTCTAACCCTACCCCGCCCCAACCCCATGCCTCTATCTCTCCCTCTCTCTGTCCTGCCTCCTCCCTCTATTCCTCTGCCCCCCACTCTCTGCCCTAACCCCTTTCTCTATCCCTCTCCTCACCCTCCCTTTATCCTTCTCCCTCTCCCCCTCCCCCCTCTCTCTATCCCTTCCCCTCTCACCCCCTCCCTCTATCCCTACCCCTCTCAACCCTCCCTCTATCCCTCACCCTCCCCAACCCCACTGCCTCTATCTCTCCCTCTCTCTGTCCTGCCTCCTCCCTCGATCCCTCTGCCCTGACCCCTTTCTCCATCCCTCTCCCCACCCTCCCTTTATCCTTCTCCCTCTCCCCCACCCCTGTGGCTCTATTTCTCTCATCCCCTTCCTGCCTTTCTTCCCCCAACCACCTCCTGCTCCCATTTGCCCACCCCTCCAATCTCTCTCCTCTGCACCCCCACCACCCCCTCACCCCGCCTCCCTTTCCTACCTGCAGGACCCTGATGGTGTACCAAAGAAGGCAAACATTCGGGATAACCACGATGGCACCTACACCATCTCCTACGTGCCCGCCGTCACTGGCCGCTACACCATCCTCATCAAATACGGTGGCGACGAGATCCCGTACTCCCCCTACCGCATCAGGGCCTTGCCCACCGGAGATGCCAGCAAGTGTACCGTGACTGGTGAGTGTCCACACCGTCACCGTCTCTCTTCATCTCACTCTCTCTCTCTCTGACTCTATCGAACACGTTTGCCACAGCTCCCCACCCTCCCGTTTGTACCTTCAGCTCCTTCCAACCCTCAACCTCACCCCACAACCCTCCCGACCCCTGACCTCCTCGCTCCTTTTGCACACAAATTCTCCACCACTTCACCTCGCTGCTCTCGGTTGTCTTGTTTCCCTTCTTTGTTAACTCTTTCTCTCTTTTGGTTCATGAAATGGTTTATTTTGTTTTTTGTTGAGCACCGTTTTTTAATCCTGTGTGTCTCACTTGATCTTTCCTTGCTCTCTGCCCTTTCACCTCAGTGTCAATCGGAGGTCACGGGTTAGGTAAGCTGCTTCGGCCTTGTATCATGTCAAGTTTCCCCCCCCTCCCCTCCTTTAACCCCTTTAAAAGGATACCGCCTCGGGAAAATAAGATGCCTCTTTTTTTCTCCCCCATTCTATCCAAAACGATTTTTGAGCCTGTGCTGATCACAACCCTGTGTTTTTTTTTATTTTGGGCCAGAGGATCTCTGGTTGTCAAGTGACCGTCCTCCATGTTGAGTTGGCCATTTTGTTCGGCCCACAAGCTGGCCAGTGGCCCCCCTCCCAATTGGCAAAGCCGATTGAGGACTTCTCCCATGTACAGCCCTCTTCTTCTGTCACCCCCTGTAACTTAATTTATGAATTAATTTATTTTTATTTTGTGTTTTTTTTTGTCAGTCACTAACTGTGAACAGCATTGGCCCAATCTCTGAAGGTCTTGCCAATGTCCGTTGTCAGCCATTATTGAGGTTTCTCTCTCACCCCACAAACCCATCCTTTCCCCGATTTGTCTTCTGGTACTTGCCTGTAAACATTCTTTTGTATTTCTCTTCTGTTTACTCTAGTGTGTTTTACACGCCCACAACTGTCCCTCCCCTCAGTCTCTCTCACTGGATTAACCCTTGGTGATCAAGGGGTTGTTGGATGTTAGTTATACCATTTCTGCCCTCCACAAATCCTGAGGAAATGCCGTGTCTCCTTTTACCAGGAAAAAATTCTGCACGCCCCCCCGCCAACAAACTTATGATCAGGAGATGGGTAATATAGAGGGATTCTGTCAGCCATCTTGCATAGGGGGAGGTCTGATGTGTGGGAGGGCCTGGAGAAACGATGAATGAGTTGGATGGTCAAAAATCTGGGACAAACAGAACATAGAGCATATAGAACATAGAACAATACAGCACAGAACAGGCCCTTCGGCCCTCAATGTTGCGCCGACCTGTGAATTAATCTAAGCCCCTCCCCCTACACTATCCCATCATCATCCATATGCTTATCCAAGGACTGTTTAAATGCCCCTAATGTGGCTGAGTTAATTACATTGGCAGGTAGGGCATTCCACGCCCTTACCACTCTCTGAGTAAAGAACCTGCCTCTGACATCTGTCTTAAATCTATCACCCCTCAATTTGTAGCTATGCCCCCTTGTACAAGCTGAAGTCATCATCCTCAGAAAAAGACTCTCACTGTCCGCCCTATCTAATCCTCTGATCATCTTGTATGTCTCTATTAAATCCCCTCTTCGCCTCCTTCTCTCCAATGAGAACAGACCCAAGTCCCTCAGCCTTTCTTCATAAGGCCTTTGCTCCAGACCAGGCAACATCCTCGTAAATCTCCTCTGCACCTTTTCCAATGCTTCCACATCTTTCCTGTAATGGGGCGACCAGAACAGCATGCAATATTCCAAATGAGGCCGCACTAGCATCTTGTACAGTTGCAGCATGACAGCACGGGTCCGAAACTCAATCCCTCTACAAATAAAACTTAACACACTGTAAGCCTTTTTAACAGCACTATCAACCTGGGTGGCAACTTTCAGGGATCTATTTACACAGACACCAAGATCCCTCTGCACATCCACACTACCAAGAATCTTTCCATTGACCCAGTATTCTGCCTTCCTATTATTCGTCCCAAAGTGAATCACCTCACATTTATCTGCATTGAACTCCATTTGCCACCTTTCAGCCCAATTCTGCAGTTTATCCAAGTCTCCCTGCAACCTGCAACATTCTTCCACACTGTCCACGACTCCACCGACTTCAGCGTTATCTGCAAACTTACTAACCCATCCACTTATGCCTGCATCCAAGTCATTTATAAAAATGACAAACAGCAGTGGTCCCAAAACAGATCCTTGAGGCACACCACTAGTAGCACACAGTCCAGGCTGAATATTTTCCATCAACCATCACTCGTTGCCTTTTTACAGAAAGCCAGTTTCTAATCCAAACTGCTAAATCTCCCTCAATCCAATGCCTCCACATTTCCTCGAACAGCCTACCATGTGAAACCTTATCAAAGGCTTTACTGAAGTCCATGTACACCACGTCAACTGCCCGACCTTCATCCACATGCTTGGTCACCTTCTCAAAAAACGCAATGAGGTTTGTGAGGCACAACCTTCCCTTGAAGAATCCATGCTGACTATCTCCAATCAAATTGGTGCTTGCTCGATGATTATAAATCCTATCTCTTATAATCCTTTCCAAAACTTTTCCTACAACAGGCATAAGACTCACAGGTCTGTAATTACCTGGGTCATCTCTCCTGCCCTTCTTGAACATTGCACAGGTGTTGGAAAATGCAGGCCGAATGGCTTTAATTTGTGTCTATGTTCCTCCCTTCTCTCCACATCACCCCCTTGTGTTGTCAGTTGGCTCAACAGGGCAAGATGGTGGTGGTGTCAGTAACGTCACTGGGCTGGGAGTCTGAACACATCCCCATCCTTACCCGGTCTGGGCCTACACATAACTCCAGAAGTCCCCTTACCACCTCCACAGCAATGACTGTCACTGGCCCTCTGACTAGGCCCAAGCAAGAAACATCAAGAGGGCATTTGGGTGTTGGGGTGGGTGCAGAGGGACAGATCCTGGAGTGTTTGGGGGGGGGGGTGGAGGAGGATTGGGGTGGGGGGGGGAGGTTCTGTTGGTATTGGTGTTAGAGGATTGCATTGCTGTCAGGGACACCCACCCCGCCCCACAACTTATTTTGAAGTGAGAAGTAGGCCTCACTCCCACTTCCGGTTGCCCCAGAAGTGACACAGAGAGGTGAGATTGCATTTTCTTCTTCTGAGAGAAATTCTTCCAAATTTTCCGTCTTCCACCAACACCCACCCTCCCATGCACCCCTCCCCCCACAAAAAGAAATCAACAAGATTTGGGTTTCCTTGAGCTGTTTGTCGTAGTCCCAAGTTGACCCTTGACCTCTTGCATTCCTTGGAACTTGACACTGACACTGGCAAGGCCTGCCCTTTTTATTTTTCTTGTTTGTTTCCTGTTTTTGTTTTGTTTCGTTTGGACCTTTTTCTGAAAAAAAATCAGTGCATGAGGTTCTGCCGTCATCTCTAACCTCCCGTGACTGGTGCGGCCATCCATGGGTTTTTAAAGGTGACCGCTGGTACGCGCGTGTCTCTGTGTGTGTGAGAGTGAGTGTGTGAGAGTGAGTGTGTGAGAGTGAGTGTGTGAGAGTGAGTGTGTGAGAGTGAGTGTGTGTGTGAGTGAGTGAGAGTGAGTGTGTGTGTGTGTGAGTGAGTGAGTGAGTCTGCCTGCATCTCATCGAAGCCTTGTTTCCTGCAACGTACTTCTCCAAACATCTCAGAACTCTGCTCTTTCGGGCGTCAAACATCTCCAAAGCTACACACCCCCCACCACCACAAACCACCACCACCGCCCCCCCCCCCCCCCCCACACGTGCCACCCTTTTGCCCTGTCTCCTACTCCAATCTGGTCTCCTCACCACCATGGCTATGACTTATTGGCAAACCCTGTAACTCCCCTCCCCAGCACCATTTATGTAGGAGTTAGAGTGCTGGTCGAAAACAATTGGAATGCAGTCCCACAGTGTGGAATGGCACCATTGGGAAAGGCATAAGATGCAAGCCCAGGGGCAAACATGGCTCAGTGCAGAGATGGGTGCGGGGGCCAGATGGGAGTGGGAGGGGGGAGAGCTGCTTCGGAACTCAGCTTGAGAGAAACGTGCAGCAACTCTGGGCAGGTATGTCCACAACAGTTGGAGGAAGCAGTTAACAGTTAAAATGCGCAGGATCTCACCGTCTGTTCAACGGAGGCATTGGTGGCAAGAACTGGGATGTTACTCAATGCCTGAGGAGCCAGACATCAGGGGCCTGGTATGCGGTTGAGGAGATCAGCTGGGGAGGGTGCGAGGGGGTTTTCCCCCTCATCCTGCTGCGAATGTCTTTGTTCTCGAGAGTGGAGGCTGGTGAATTGGGGAGGCATTGGGAGACGACTGGGATTTGGCCAGAATTGAATCCGATTTGAGGGGCAGAGGCTGTACCCATTTGCTGAGGGCACTGGGGTAATGGTGGTGGGCTGGAGGCGTGGGCAGCACAGAAATTTGGAGCGGGGAGCCTCTGGATTTGGTGAAATTATGTCCAAATGGGAAGTGGCAGCTTGGAGCATATGGGTCAAATGGCCAGGTTATGTGGCCATAAGGGCTCCTTAGAGGTGTTTGGTTGTAGTGGAAGGGCACTGAGAGATTTGAGGTGTGGGGGAGGTAGGGGTGTAAGTTTGGGATCTTGCCCACTAGAGTCACCAAATCTCTTATCCCGTGTTTCTGGAAGCGGGATAGCAGACGCCTGTGCGAGCAGGTCCGGTGTGTTTGGAGGTCGTTGCCCCACCCGTATAGAACACCAAACACCCCACCCCAATGTCCTCCCCACCCCCTACCACTCCTGCATGCTTCCCCTCTCTGCTGTTATTGGCTGCAAACTAACCTTCGACCTTGCCATGGCTCCCACTGGTCAATGGAGGCTTACTGTAATTGGTGCTTGGCTGGCAATAGTGATGGGCTCTTGCTTTGCTGTATCGGATTGGACACGTTTCGAGTGGACACTCGCCCTTGGGCGATCTCGGTAGGCGGGAGGGGGTGACTGGAGGGTTTCAGGGTGGGGGGGAATGGGGGGGGGTGGTGAGGGAGGCAGTGATCGGAGTTGGGGAATTCAGGGAGGAAACGGCTAAGGGAGGGGCACATGGAGGGTGTAGTGAAGTTCTATGCCCCCATCCCCCTCCCACCCTTGAACCCAGGTCACATTGAAGGCCTTCGGGTTAGAAAAGATCTGGACATTATTCCTCAAAACCCCCCCAAATCAAATATTACCCTCTGTCTTGGATCTTGGACCGGGGGAGAGTTTGGGGAGGGGGGGGATAGTGAAACCAGCTGTCCCCTGAGCTGCGGATTTTGGGAACAGTTACTGGGCCTCGACAGCATTATTCCTTTGCTGTTTCTACTCTTGGGGAGGAGGTTTAGGGGTTCGGGGGGGGTTGAAGCGAGAACAGAACTGCTTGCCTGGGTTAGGGGAGGGGGTGCCCATCACCACCCACACTCCCCTCGCCTCCAGCACCTACCGAGATGTCAAGGGCGGGTGGACCGGAGGCTTCAGCATGTGTGATCCGTCTGCTCCTGGTTTTTGCATCTGTTGGAGGTGGGGGCTGCTGGGGGGGGGGGGGGGGGAGGAAGGAGCTGGCTCAACGGTAGACGCCACAAACCAAAGCACCCCACCCCGACCATCCCATTCCCTGGGGGTAAACTGGACGCTGACCTGTAAGGAGGACACTCACTGTCTGAACAGAGAGGATGAATGGTGTACCTCATCACCCCAGTGGCAGAGGGAGATGGTGGGATGGGATTGGATAAGACTCTTGTGCCAACCCCCTACCCCTCAGTGTTGGTAGTCATTGGTGAAGTGGACTGATCCTTGTGATCAAGTCTGTCAGGTGATAGTGGGAGGAACACTGCTCCACCCAGGCCTAGGTCAACCTGCCCGTCTGTCAATTTCCTGAGCTCCTGTTGACCCAGTTCCTCGAAGGGTAGGGGTGCGGTTTGGGGAGTGCATTTGTCATTTTTCTTTTGTGTGTTTCCAAATCTGAAGGGTTATGTATTTAAAAAACGTGCTTCTCTCTTCTTGCCTCTATCTCTCCAATTCTCTCCCTTGTTATTGCTCTCTCTCCCGTTTTCATTCTCTCTCTCTCTCTCTCTCGCGCTCTCCTACTCTCACTCTCCCCTCATTTTCTTGCGTTCTTATTCTCTCTTACGTTTACCCATCCGCATACTTCCTCTGCTCACTCCTTTTTCCTTCCTTCCTCTCTCTCCCCCTTCCCTCTTTTACTCTCCCCCTTCCATCACTTTCTCTTTCCTCCCTTCCCCCCCCCCCATTCTCTCTCTGCCACTTCCCAACCCTCTCCCCCTTTCCACTCCCCTCTCCTTCTTTCCCCCCCTCCACCCACGTCCCCATCCCTCTCTCTGTTTTCCGTGGTGTTGGGGGTTGGGGGTGGGGTTCTGTAAACCCCTGTTACCAGGCGCTGGCATGGGGCCGACCATTCAGATTGGCGAAGAGACCCTGATCACAGTGGATGCCAAGGCAGCAGGCAAGGGCAAGGTAACGTGCACCGTGTGTACGCCAGATGGCTCTGAGGCTGATGTCGACGTGGTGGAGAACGAGGATGGAACCTTTGACATCTTCTACACGGCTCCCCAGCCCGGAAAATATGTCATCTGTGTGCGCTTCGGGGGAGAACACATCCCTAACAGCCCCTTCCAGGTCACGGTGAGTAAACCGCCCCCCCCAGAGGGCATGTGTATGGGTGAAGGGGGGGTGTTGGGTATCTGTGTCTTGTCCATCTTGGAGCAGGTCGGCCTGGGTGTGGGTGTGGAGGGTTTGAGCTGAAGGGAGAGGTTGAATAGGCTGGTGCTATTTGACCTTACAGAGGTTTATACAATCATGAGGGGCTTAAATAGGATAAATAGTCGAGATCTTTTCCCCACGGGTAGGGATGTCCAAAAGTGAGGCTTAAGGTGAGAGGGGAGAGATTTAAAAGGTAGTTTCACACAGAGGGTGGTATATGCATGGAACGAGCTGCCAGAAAAAGTGGTGGAGGCTGGTACAATGACAACATTTAAAAGGCATCTGGATGGGTACATGGATAGGAAGGGTTTAGAGGGATATGGGCCAAAATGCTGGTAAATGGGACTGGATTAATTTAGGATATCTGGGTCAGCACGGACAAGTTGGGTCGAAGGGTCTGTTTCTGTTCTGTACAGTTTTAGGACTCCATTGAACAATGCCTGAGTTCACAATTCTCCTGCTCACAAATCTCCTCTCCTCCCATCCCCCACCACCATAGCCTTTCAAACCCCACCCCAAAAAAAATGGGATGGATGGAGGAGCAGATGTCAGCCATCCAGCCCATTGAATGTGTTCTGCCTATCGATGCAATCATGGCTGAACTGATCATCCTCAACTCCACTTTCCTGCCTATTCCCCGTAACCTCTTGATTCTCCACCCTTACTGATTCAAAATCTCCCACTATCACAGCTTTGAATATACTGAATGATCCATCCCCAACAGCCCTCTGCACACATTCCCTTCTCGCAGAGGGAAGAAATTCCTCGCCATCTCAGTCTCCAATGGGCGAACCCATAACTCTGAGATGATGCCCCTCTGGTCCTAGACTCTTCCACACAAGGGGAAACAACCTCTCTGCTTCTCCCCTGACAAACTCCCCTAAGAATCTCATCTGTTTCAATAAGGTTCCTCTCATTCTTCTAAACCCCAACAAGTACAGGTCCAACATACTCACCCGCTCCTTGTAAAACGCAGGAACAGCCAAGGAACCTCCTCTGGGCTGCCTCCATTGCCCGTCTGTCTTTCTGTGGATAAGGGGATACGAAACTGTTCACAACATTGCAGCTGTGGCCTGTCCAACTAACTGAAGCATAATAGTTGGTGACTGTAACATAGAGCACTAATGAGAGAAAACATAAGAACTGAATAGCAGACTTACACCAGAACAGGTCAGAGAAGCTCCTCTCTGCTGGGGTCGATCTCCCGAGGAGAGAGTGAGCAGGTTAAACCTGGTCCCATTGGAGTTTAGGAGATCGAGAGGGTGATAGCATTGGAACATCACAGATCTTGAGGGGAGGGGGGTGAATTGACAGGGTGGAGGCTGAGAGGATATTTACCTCACATCTCCCCCCACGTGTAGAGGGAAATCCAAAGTGAGAGAAAGGGGAATGGTTTCTGAACATGAGTGACTCCCCATTGATGACAGCGATGAGGAGAGGGAATCTTCTCTCGGAAGGTGGGCAAGTCTGAAATCCTGCCCCCCAGAGAGCAGGCGTGTGGGTGAGGGAGACAGGGGCAATGGGGCAGTGAATATATTCAAGGCTGAGTTAGAATTTGGATTGAGAAGAGTGGTTATGGTTGGGAGTGGGGAAGATGATGGTCAGAAAAATGGGGCTGATACCTTACACACTCAAATCAGCTGCCATTGTGTTGAAAGAGGGTGGGGGCGTAAGGTCAAGGGGCCTGGGTCAGCGGTTCTCTCAATCCCTGAGTTGGGGAGGGACAACCATGTTTGTGACTGGGCTGGGTTTCAGGTACAGATAGCTATGCCGAGGTCCAGCTTCACACGGAGGGGGTCTTTGTGGAGGAGGGGAGGGGAGGTTGGAGTGGAGTGAGGGGGTCTTTGTGGAGGAGGGGAGGGGAGGTTGGAGTGGAGTGAGGGGGTCTTTGTGGAGGAGGGGAGGGGAGGTTGGAGTGGAGTGAGGGGGTCTTTGTGGAGGAGGGGAGGGGAGGTTGGAGTGGAGTGAGGGGGTCTTTGTGGAGGAGGGGAGGGGAGGTTGGAGTGGAGTGAGGGGGTCTTTGTGGAGGAGGGGAGGGGAGGTTGGAGTGGAGTGAGGGGGTCTTTGTGGAGGAGGGGAGGGGAGGTTGGAGTGGAGTGAGGGGGTCTTTGTGGAGGAGGGGAGGGGAGGTTGGAGTGGAGTGAGGGGGTCTTTGTGGAGGAGGGGAGGGGAGGTTGGAGTGGAGTGAGGGGGTCTTTGTGGAGGAGGGGAGGGGAGGTTGGAGTGGAGTGAGGGGGTCTTTGTGGAGGAGGGGAGGGGAGGTTGGAGTGGAGTGAGCCCACCTCCCCAGTGTGATGAGTTCTCTAAACTGCTGTCCTCTCTTGTTTCATGATAGGCGACAGAAGGAGAAGGAATTACCCCTCAACAGCTACAACAACAAAGGACAGCACCCAATTATGGATGGGTACCGCATTACTTCCTGTCTCTCTGCCCTCGTCTGTCATTGCATTCATGCCCCTGCACCCATAACCTGGACTGAAACCAGAGACCATCCTGTCCTTTGACCCCAGAACTGGGGCAAAGTAGGAGTTGGAAAAGGGTGTCAGAACCAATGGGGAGACTGGCCTCCTCACTGAGCAGGGCTGTTCTCACCAGAGCAGGTGGTCACCATGGCCACACCGAGCCTGAGGCTGTTCGGCCCATCGTGTCTCTGACTGTTCTGTACGGGGGTGGTGTTGGGGGCTCGGGGACCTGCCTTGGGGTCAGTTCAGAAACACTGGAATCTCCTCCGTTTGGGCATCTCAATATTTCAGTGAGTGGGGTGGGGACTGGGTTCAGGACCACATTCAGAGATGTTACAGAGGGAGCTTTACTCTGTATCTAACCCTGTGCTGTCCCTGTCCTGGGAGTGTTTGATGGGACACAGAATGGAGGGAGCTTTACTTCCAGATTAAAAGAGCAAGGTGCGGGCGGGGGGAATCATTCTCTCAAACCTCAGGTGACTCATTGGAGACAGATACAAGCCCTACCGCACCCTAATCCACAACCGCCCCTCCCCGCAGCCAACCCCCGTCCTGCCCCTCACCAACCGTAGCGTTTAATCTGGGTTCAGGATCTGAGCCTAGCTGTTTGTTTCATCATGGCCAGTGTTGTCATCTCCTTCCTCTGGTCCATCCACAGGCTCCAGAGCGGCCTCTCAGTGTGAATGGTATGGACACGGCTGACCTTCGACCATTCGACCTGGTCATTCCTTTCACCATCAAGAAGGGTGAGATCACAGGTAAGAAGTTGGGGATTATATTTTCTTTTTGTTCCTGGGCATTTCCAGCTCAACCTGTCTTGGGGCCTGGATGGGAAAAGGGTCAGGTTTCGGCCTAAAGCAGATCCCATTTAGCACACCCTCCTCGAGCCTGTTACACATGAGCAGTAGGAGGCCATTCAGCCCCCTCCACAAGCCTGTTACACTATCCACCAGTTCAAACTGCTAATGCCACACAGCATTCGGAAAGGTTTCGCAATTGTAAACCCCCAAACCTCTTGCTCAATATATGTATCTCCCCAGGCCCCTTCCCTGATATGCCTGGGGCGAAAGGAATGGGCAGCTCCTGAGGATGACATCCTCCC
Organism: Stegostoma tigrinum; assembly: GCF_030684315.1. NCBI lineage: Eukaryota > Metazoa > Chordata > Chondrichthyes > Orectolobiformes > Stegostomatidae > Stegostoma > Stegostoma tigrinum. The sequence continues at coordinate 2,685,546 of NC_081402.1, forward strand.
AATTCGCCTGCATATGGCTTGAAATGACCCCAGGTCCTTTAGCTCGGAAAGAGATGAGAGTTCGGGATGCCGTGAGCAAGCCCCTTGGTGATCTCTCCCAATTAACATACAGCCTCGACGCTGTCTCATGAAGTGATCTTTTGTGCGGAACCTGATTGAATGTGTTTTTGGCAATCCAAAGGGATTATATCTAATATTATCCTCTCTTTCCACCTCAGAGCATTCGAGTGAACCTCTGAGGCCTGGTTTAGACTTGCAGATACTGAAGCTGGTGACAGCCGGAAATCTTCGGCCAAGCTTTGAGACGCTGGTGCGGATAGTTGACATGTTTATATATCTCTCTCTCTCTCTCGGCCCCTCACTTTCTCTCTCTCTCTCTGGTTTATCAGGGGAGGTCCGGATGCCATCCAAGTTAACGGCCAAACCGGACATTGTGGACAATAAGGATGGCACTGTGACAGTGAAGTTTGCACCCACTGAGAAAGGTCTGCATGAGATGGACATCAAGTGTGATGGCAACCACATCCCAGGTAAGGGAGCACCGTGCTGTCAGAGGGTCAGTGCTGAGGGAGCGCGGCACTGTCAGAGGATCAGTGCTGAGGGAGCGGGCACCTTCGGAGGGTCAGTATTTTCTCCCACCTTCCCCCCTCTCCAAGTTTTATCCTCCACCTTTCTTGCTCTGGTTTCCATCCCTCTCTCACAGTTTACCCTCGCCCCAACCCTTCACCCTTTGCCAGTTTGCCAAAAATATTTTGCAAACCCTGCCTTGTTTTAGGGAGCTTGCTCAGTGACTGGGCTGCCCAAAGTAGCAAGAGCAAATGGATGGTAAGAGCTTGTTGTGTGACAAGGAAGTGGCGCCCAAAGTGACTCGCGACCCTTTACTGGAAATAACAATGGGGAATGAAGAAGCTGTGGAATAAACCTTTTGCACTGTTAAAGACAGAAACAGTTTCTCTAAATTCTTGGTGCTTTGGGAATCGAGAGAAGAAGCCCATCAGCGTTTGATTTGGTGCCTTGCTGGTTTAGTGAGCTTCCATTTGTGTTTCCCTTCTCTCGCTCTCAGGGTGTCCTCTGCAGTTTTACGTGGATGTTGTCAACAGCGGACATGTCAATGCCTACGGCCCAGGCCTCATTCATGGAATGGTTAACAAGCCAGCTGTTTTCACCGTTGACACTAAAGATGCTGGCGAGGGTGAGTCTGTCGCGATAGTCTCTGGGTGCCAACTGCCAATTCACATTTGACTTTTTCCCTCTGTTCAGCTGTGTTTATTTCTCTGTCCCCTTTTCCATTTTGGTGCCATGTTTTGCTGTCTTCCTCTTTGTCATCCTCCTGACGTCTTGGCTCTTGTAGGCGGTCTGGCTCTGGCAATCGAAGGTCCTTCCAAGGCGGATATCAGCTGCACAGACAATAAGGATGGGACTTGCACCGTCTCCTACCTGCCCGTTCTACCCGGAGACTACAACATCCTGGTCAAGTACAACGATGAGCACATTCCTGGCAGCCCCTTTGTCTCCAAGATCACTGGTAGGGAAGCACTTTCCTGCAGTTTGAGGCCTCAGACCTATCTCCTTTCTTGTGGCCCTCTGGCCTGCTGTAATTTGTCTCCCTCAAAACGGAGACAAGTTTAAAGTCACCTCTTGCATTAAATGCATAAACCACATGTCAAAGGGAGAGGCCATTGTGTCCACCTGGGCATGGTCTGGCCCACATGAACCTCCGATGATCATGCTTTGAGTTCTGGTCATTTTTCCCAGGAGCTGAGCTTTGGCAGTGCTTGTTGTCATGAGATGACTCAGGCCAGCTGACTGAAATAATTTGAGGTGGAAGAAGAAATTATTTCCGTGGCGTCTTGGGCGATTGGACATTTGAGCCGTGACCTTGGGCTACGGTCCTCCTTGTAAATTTATTTTCTCTTGACCGAACTTCTCTTTGTGTGACCTCTCCAGGCGACGACTCCATGAGAATGTCCCAGCTGAAGGTAGGCTCCTCGACCGACATACCCCTGGACATCAGTGAGACAGATCTCAGCCAGCTGGTTGCCACTGTGACTGCTCCGTCTGAACGGGAGGAGTCTTGTCTGCTGAAGAGGCTGCGTGGTGGGAATATTGGTAGGTGCTGCGTCAATGCCATCTTTGGAAAGGTACCCCAGCAACGCGGGGCCCCAAACCATCACTCCCATCTGGGCCTACTATGCTGGCTTCAGGGAGCACAGGAAAGAGGCCACTCTACCTGTTTATGTATGTTTCATTGCCTCCTGATGAATTCCTCTGTGTAGATCACCTACATCGCTGCCACCTCCGCAACCGCCTCTGTCCACCCCTTCGCAAAATACACCTCGCCATGTGAGACTGCAGCTGCAGCCACTCTGTCCATCCTGTTTCCTAGTTCAGTTGGCACCATTCTGGCCATGATGGCAGGCGTCCGGGGCCTGAATAAGGCGAGGCGATCCCTCGGCCTACCAAACCCCATGCCACCCTCCCCCTCAGTGACCACTGTTGCCTTTGGGGGCGGAGAACTGTCCAGATTGTCTGCATGAAGTTTGAAGGGGGGTGGAGGTGTTTGTGTGGGTTGGTGCTATGGAGATTTGGGGGAATGGTGCCGAGGCAATGTGTTCTCAACACCCGCTTTGGATATTTGTGGGGCTCAATGTCTCTCTGTAAGTCAAGCAGGGAGCAGGGGTATGGGAAGATGGGATTCTGGGCAGTGCAGAGTTAGAACAAAATATTACACAGTTTATTAATTACTCCTTTCTCTCTCGATCCTGCCCCTTTCCCAACTTTTCTGTGCTCTTCCCCTCTTTCTCTCCTGTCTCTATGCCCTTTACCCCATTTTCCTTGACCTCGCTCCCCGACTTTTCCTACGCAAACCCCGCAGGTATATCGTTTGTCCCGAAGGAGATGGGTGAGCACGTGGTCAACATTAAGAAGAATGGCCGCCACGTGGCCAACAGCCCCATCACTGTCATGATCAACCAATCAGAGGTGGGCGATGCAAGCCGTGTGCACGTGTCCGGACCAGGCCTCAAGGAAGCGCACACCTTTGAGCCGGCACACTTCACCATCGACACACGGGAGGCCGGTACGTGGGGTGGAGGTGGGGAGGGGTGCAGGGGGCTGGAGGTGGGGAGGGGTGCAGGGGGCTGGAGGGGGTGACGGAGGTGGGGAGGGGTGCAGGGGGCTGGAGGGGGTGACGGAGGTGGGGAGGGGGCTGCAGGGGGCTGGAGGAGGGGGACGGAGGTGGGGAGGGGTGCAGGGGGCTGGAGGAGGGGGATGGAGGTGGGGAGGGGGTGCAGGGAAGCTGGAGGAGGGGGACGGAGGTGGGGAGGGGTGCAGGGGGCTGGAGGAGGGGGACGGAGGTGGGGAGGGGGCTGCAGGGGGCTGGAGGTGACAGAGAGGGAGGGGTATAATGAACATTCGAGGTGACAGAGGATGAATTGGGATGGGGAGGGGTTGAGTTGTGTTCAAACTGGGACTGGTTGGGCTGTGGCAGTGTCAAGGCTGTGGCAGTGTTGGGGGGTGCGGTGACACAGCTGGGGCAGTGTGGGGAGGGCACGGAGACGCGGCTGTGGCAGTGTGGGTGGGGGCGCGGTGACGCGGCTGTGGCAGTGTGGGGGGGGGTGCGCAGTGGAGCTGCTGTGACAGTGTCGGGGGGGGCGCGGTGACGCGGCTGTAGCAGTGTGGGGGTTGCGCAGTGACGCGGCTGTGGCAGTGTGGGGGTTGCGCTGTGACGCGGCTGTGGCAGTGTGGGGGTTGCGCAGTGACGCGGCTGTGGCAGTGTGGGGGTTGCGCGGTGACGCGGCTGTGGCAGTGTCGGGGGGCGCGGTGACGCGGCTGTGGCTGTGTGGGGGTGGCGCAGTGACGCGGCTGTGGCAGTGTGGGGGTTGCGCAGTGACGCGGCTGTGGCAGTGTGGGGGTTGCGCGGTGACGCGGCTGTGGCAGTGTCGGGGGGCGCGGTGACGCGGCTGTGGCAGTGTGGGGGTTGCGCAGTGAGGCGGCTGTGGCAGTGTCGGGGGGCGCGGTGACGCGGCTGTGGCAGTGTGGGGGTTGCGCAGTGACGTGGCTGTGGCAGTGTGGGGGTTGCGCAGTGACGCGGCTGTGGCAGTGTGGGGGTTGCGCAGTGACGCGGCTGTGGCAGTGTCGGGGGGCGCGGTGACGCGGCTGTGGCAGTGTGGGGGTTGCGCAGTGACGCGGCTGTGGCAGTGTGGGGGTTGCGCAGTGACGCGGCTGTGGCAGTGTGGGGGTTGCGCAGTGACGCGGCTGTGGCAGTGTGGGGGTTGCGCAGTGACGCGGCTGTGGCAGTGTGGGGGGTTGCGCGGTGACGCGGCTGTGGCAGTGTGGGGGGTTGCGCGGTGACGCGGCTGTGGCAGTGTGGGGGTTGCGCAGTGACGCGGCTGTGGCAGTGTGGGGGTTGCGCAGTGACGCGGCTGTGGCAGTGTGGGGGTTGCGCGGTGACGCGGCTGTGGCAGTGTGGGGGTTGCGCAGTGACGCGGCTGTGGCAGTGTGGGGGTTGCGCGGTGACGCGGCTGTGGCAGTGTCGGGGGGCGCGGTGACGCGGCTGTGGCAGTGTCGGGGGCGCGGTGACGCGGCTGTGGCAGTGTGGGGGTTGCGCAGTGACGTGGCTGTGGCAGTGTCGGGGGCGCGGTGACGCGGCTGTGGCAGTGTCGGGGGCGCGGTGACGCGGCTGTAGCAGTGTCAAGGGCGCGGTGACGCGGCTGTAGCAGTGTCGAGGGCGCGGTGACGCGGCTGTGGCAGTGTGGGGGTTGCGCAGTGAGGCGGCTGTGGCAGTGTCGGGGGGCGCGGTGACGCGGCTGTGGCAGTGTGGGGGTTGCGCAGTGAGGCGGCTGTGGCAGTGTCGGGGGGCGCGGTGACGCGGCTGTGGCAGTGTGGGGGTTGCGCAGTGACGTGGCTGTGGCAGTGTCGGGGGGCACGGTGACGCGGCTGTGGCAGTGTGGGGGTTGCGCAGTGACGCGGCTGTGGCAGTGTGGGGGTTGCGCAGTGACGCGGCTGTGGCAGTGTCGGGGGGCGCGGTGACGCGGCTGTGGCAGTGTGGGGGTTGCGCAGTGACGTGGCTGTGGCAGTGTCGGGGGGCACGGTGACGCGGCTGTGGCAGTGTGGGGGTTGCGCAGTGACGCGGCTGTAGCAGTGTCGGGGGCGCGGTGACGCGGCTGTGGCAGTGTGGGGGTTGCGCAGTGACGCGGCTGTGGCAGTGTGGGGGTTGCGCAGTGACGCGGCTGTAGCAGTGTCGGGGGCGCGGTGACGCGGCTGTGGCAGTGTGGGGGTTGCGCAGTGACGCGGCTGTGGCTGTGTGGGGGTTGCGCAGTGAGGCGGCTGTGGCAGTGTGGGGGTTGCGCAGTGAGGCGGCTGTGGCAGTGTGGGGGTTGCGCGGTTACGCGGCTGTGGCAGTGTGGGGGTTGCGCGGTTACGCGGCTGTGGCAGTGTCGGTGAGCGCGGTGACGCGGCTGTGGCAGTGTGGGGGTTGCGCAGTGACGCGGCTGTGGCAGTGTCGGGGGGCGCGGTGACGCGGCTGTGGCAGTGTGGGGGTTGCGCGGTGACGCGGCTGTGGCAGTGTGGGGGTTGCGCGGTGACGCGGCTGTGGCAGTGTGGGGGTTGCGCGGTGACGCGGCTGTGGCAGTGTGGGGGTTGCGCGGTGACGCGGCTGTGGCTGTGTGGGGGTTGCGCGGTGACGCGGCTGTGGCAGTGTGGGGGTTGCGCGGTGACGCGGCTGTGGCAGTGTGGGGGTTGCGCGGTGACGCGGCTGTGGCAGTGTGGGGGTTGCGCGGTGACGCGGCTGTGGCAGTGTGGGGGGTTGCGCGGTGACGCGGCTGTGGCAGTGTGGGGGTTGCGCGGTGACGCGGCTGTGGCAGTGTGGGGGTTGCGCGGTGACGCGGCTGTGGCAGTGTCGGGGGGCGCGGTGACGCGGCTGTGGCAGTGTCGGGGGCGCGGTGACGCGGCTGTGGCAGTGTGGGGGTTGCGCAGTGACGTGGCTGTGGCAGTGTCGGGGGCGCGGTGACGCGGCTGTAGCAGTGTCGAGGGCGCGGTGACGCGGCTGTGGCAGTGTGGGGGTTGCGCAGTGACGTGGCTGTGGCAGTGTCTGGGGCGCGGTGACGCGGCTGTAGCAGTGTCGAGGGCGCGGTGACGCGGCTGTGGCAGTGTGGGGGTTGCGCAGTGACGTGGCTGTGGCAGTGTCGGGGGCGCGGTGACGCGGCTGTAGCAGTGTCGAGGGCGCGGTGACGCGGCTGTGGCAGTGTGGGGGTTGCGCAGTGACGCGGCTGTGGCAGTGTGGGGGTTGCGCAGTGAGGCGGCTGTGGCAGTGTGGGGGTTGCGCAGTGACGCGGCTGTGGCAGTGTCGGGGGGCGCGGTGACGCGGCTGTGGCAGTGTGGGGGTTGCGCAGTGACGCGGCTGTGGCAGTGTCGGGGGGCGCGGTGACGCGGCTGTGGCAGTGTGGGGGTTGCGCAGTGACGTGGCTGTGGCAGTGTCGGGGGGCACGGTGACGCGGCTGTGGCAGTGTGGGGGTTGCGCAGTGACGCGGCTGTAGCAGTGTCGGGGGCGCGGTGACGCGGCTGTGGCAGTGTGGGGGTTGCGCAGTGACGCGGCTGTGGCAGTGTGGGGGTTGCGCAGTGACGCGGCTGTGGCAGTGTGGGGGTTGCGCAGTGACGCGGCTGTAGCAGTGTCGGGGGCGCGGTGACGCGGCTGTGGCAGTGTCGGGGGGCACGGTGACGCGGCTGTGGCAGTGTGGGGGTTGCGCAGTGACGCGGCTGTGGCTGTGTGGGGGTTGCGCAGTGACGCGGCTGTGGCAGTGTGGGGGTTGCGCAGTGAGGCGGCTGTGGCAGTGTGGGGGTTGCGCGGTTACGCGGCTGTGGCAGTGTGGGGGTTGCGCGGTTACGCGGCTGTGGCAGTGTCGGTGAGCGCGGTGACGCGGCTGTGGCAGTGTGGGGGTTGCGCAGTGACGCGGCTGTGGCAGTGTCGGGGGGGCGCGGTGACGCGGCTGTGGCAGTGTGGGGGTTGCGCAGTGACGTGGCTGTGGCAGTGTCGGGGGGCGCGGTGACGCGGCTGTGGCAGTGTGGGGGTTGCGCAGTGACGCGGCTGTGGCAGTGTGGGGGTTGCGCAGTGAGGCGGCTGTGGCAGTGTGGGGGTTGCGCGGTGACGCGGCTGTGGCAGTGTGGGGGTTGCGCAGTGACGCGGCTGTGGCAGTGTGGGGGTTGCGCAGTGACGCGTCTGTGGCAGTGTGGGGTGTGCGGTGACGCGTCTGTGGCAGTGTGGGGTGTGCGGTGACGCGGCTGTGGCAGTGTGGGGGTTGCGCAGTGACGCGGCTGTGGCAGTGTGGGGGTTGCGCAGTGACGCGGCTGTGGCAGTGTGGGGGGGGCGCGGTGACGCGGCTGTGGCAGTGTCGGGGGGCGCGATGACGCGGCTGTGGCTGTGTGGGGGTTGCGCGGTGACGCGGCTGTGGCAGTGTGGGGGTTGCGCAGTGACGCGGCTGTGGCAGTGTGGGGGTTGCGCGGTGACGCGGCTGTGGCAGTGTGGGGGTTGCGCGGTGACGCGGCTGTGGCAGTGTGGGGTGTGCGGTGACGCGGCTGTGGCTGTGACGATATTGGGACTGGTAGCGAGTGCTGTATCAGTTTGTTTGCCTCCTAGGTTATGGTGGTCTGGGACTCTCCATCGAAGGGCCCAGTAAAGTGGACATCAGCACTGAGGAGATGGAGAATGGTAAATGCAGAGTAACATACTGTCCCACTGAGCCAGGGAACTACATCATCAACATCAAGTTTGCAGACTTGCACGTCCCAGGTATAACCACACTCCATTGTTATCCGGTAGCACGCTGGAGAGTACACACTGCTACCACTTTGTGTCGGTGAGAGAGTGTGTTGAAGGCAGGGTTTAGCATGTCGTTCGAATGCCTGACTGTTTTGTTCTGGATAGTGTTGAGCTTCTTGAGTATTGTTGGAGCTGCCACCATCCAGGCCAGTGGGGAATATTCTATCACTCTCCAGGGGGTTAGGGTCCTGACCCGAAACGTCAACTTTCCCATTCCTCTGATGCTGCCTGTCCTGCCGTGTTCCTCCAGCTCCACGCTGTGTTAACTATTCCGTTACATCCCTGAATTGTGCCTGGTTGATGGTGGGATAGGCTGGGAGGGGGAAAATCCTACTCACTGCAGGATTCCCAGCCTCTGACCTGCTCCTGTAGCCACAGAATTGATATGGTTCGATCCAGTTCAGTTTGACGAATCAGGATGTTGATAGTGGGGGGATTCACTGATGGTAACACCACTGAATGTCAAGGGGGCGATGGTTAGATTCTGTCGTGTGGGAGTTAGTCACTGCCTGGCTCCTGTGGGGTGTGACTGTAACTTGGAATTTGTCAGCCCAGCCTGGATACTGTCCAGGTCTTCCTGCATTTGAACATGGACGGCTTCAGTCGCTGAGGAGCGGTGAATGATGCCGATCATTGTGCAATCATCAGCAAACATTCCTACCTCTAACCTCACGGTGGAGGGAAGGGCAGTGATGAAGATGGTTGGGCTCAGGGCACAACCCTGAGGAACTCTTGCACAGATGCCCTGGAGCTGAGAACACTGATCTCCAACAACCACCTCTATCTTCCTAAGAGGCCCACACCCCCTCAGTAAGGGTCTGTGGTTTCAGGGGCACCAGGAAACTCATGTTCTGTGCCTTGTCCCAACAGGGAGCCCGTTTACAGTGAAGGTGACAGGTGAGGGTCGAGTGAAGGAGAGCATCACTCGGAAGAGGCGAGCAGCGTCAGTGGCAAACGTTGGGAGTCAGTGTGATCTGTGCTTCAAGATTTCAGGTACATGGATGGGGGAGAGGAGATTGGTGTTTATCCGTGTGTCTACCTATGTGAGACAGACAGACCATCGTCTGGTCAAGATTTCAAACTAGTGGTTACCCTCAGAATCTCCTCCAGCCCCTACCCCACTTCCGGAATCTGTCACCTCCCCCAGCCCCTACCCCACTTCCGGAATCTGTCACCTCCCCCAACCCCTACCCCACTTCCGGAATCTGTCACCTCCCCCAGCCCCTACCCCACTTCCGGAATCTGTCACCTCCTCCAGCCCCTACCCCACTTCCGGAATCTGTCACCTCCCCCAGCCCCTACCCCACTTCCGGAATCTGTCACCTCCCCCAGCCCCTACCCCACTTCCGGAATCTGTCACCTCCCCCAGCCCCTACCCCACTTCCTGTCTGTCACCTCCCCCAGCCCCTACCCCACTTCCGGAATCTGTCACCTCCCCCAGCCCCTACCCCACTTCCGGAATCTGTCACCTCCCCCAACCCCTACCCCACTTCCGGAATCTGTCACCTCCCCCAGCCCCTACCCCACTTCCTGTCTGTCACCTCCCCCAGCCCCTACCCCACTTCCGGAATCTGTCACCTCCCCCAGCCCCTACCCCACTTCCGGAATCTGTCACCTCCCCCAGCCCCTACCCCACTTCCGGAATCTGTCACCTCCCCCAACCCCTACCCCACTTCCGGAATCTGTCACCTCCCCCAGCCCCTACCCCACTTCCGGAATCTGTCACCTCCCCCAGCCCCTACCCCACTTCCGGAATCTGTCACCTCCCCCAACCCCTACCCCACTTCCGGAATCTGTCACCTCCCCCAGCCCCTACCCCACTTCCTGTCTGTCACCTCCCCCAGCCCCTACCCCACTTCCGGAATCTGTCACCTCCCCCAGCCCCTACCCCACTTCCGGAATCTGTCACCTCCCCCAGCCCCTACCCCACTTCCGGAATCTGTCACCTCCCCCAACCCCTACCCCACTTCCGGAATCTGTCACCTCCCCCAGCCCCTACCCCACTTCCGGAATCTGTCACCTCCCCCAGCCCCTACCCCACTTCCGGAATCTGTCACCTCCCCCAACCCCTACCCCACTTCCGGAATCTGTCACCTCCCCCAGCCCCTACCCCACTTCCGGAATCTGTCACCTCCCCCAGCCCCTACCCCACTTCCTGTCTGTCACCTCCCCCAACCCCTACCCCACTTCCGGAATCTGTCACCTCCCCCAACCCCTACCCCACTTCCTGTCTGTCACCTCCCCCAGCCCTTACCCCACTTCCTGAATCTGTCACCTCCCCCAACCCCTACCCCACTTCCGGAATCTGTCACCTCCCCCAGCCCCTACCCCACTTCCGGAATCTGTCACCTCCCCCAACCCCTACCCCACTTCCGGAATCTGTCACCTCCCCCAGCCCCTACCCCACTTCCTGTCTGTCACCTCCCCCAACCCCTACCCCACTTCCGGAATCTGTCACCTCCCCCAGCCCCTACCCCACTTCCGGAATCTGTCACCTCCCCCAACCCCTACCCCACTTCCTGTCTGTCACCTCCCCCAGCCCTTACCCCACTTCCTGAATCTGTCACCTCCCCCAACCCCTACCCCACTTCCGGAATCTGTCACCTCCCCCAGCCCCTACCCCATTTCCGGAATCTGTCACCTCCCCCAACCCCTACCCCACTTCCGGAATCTGTCACCTCCCCCAGCCCCTACCCCACTTCCGGAATCTGTCACCTCCCCCAACCCCTACCCCACTTCCGGAATCTGTCACCTCCCCCAGCCCCTACCCCACTTCCGGAATCTGTCACCTCCCCCAGCCCCTACCCCACTTCCGGAATCTGTCACCTCCCCCAGCCCCTACCCCACTTCCGGAATCTGTCACCTCCCCCAGCCCCTACCCCACTTCCTGTCTGTCACCTCCCCCAACCCCTACCCCACTTCCTGAATCTGTCACCTCCCCCAACCCCTACCCCACTTCCTGAATCTGTCACCTCCCCCAGCCCCTACCCCACTTCCGGAATCTGTCACCTCCCCCAGCCCCTACCCCACTTCCGGAATCTGTCACCTCCCCCAGCCCCTACACCACTTCCGGAATCTGTCACCTCCCCCAGCCCCTACCCCACTTCCGGAATCTGTCACCTCCCCCAGCCCCTACCCCACTTCCGGAATCTGTCACCTCCCCCAACCCCTACCCCACTTCCTGAATCTGTCAGCTCCTCTGGCCGCTACACCCCTCCCTCCCATGACCCTCTGAGTTCTGTGTGCTCTTCAGATACTTGGCTTCTCCCTGTTTCTCATCACTCTGACATTGGTGGCTGGATTGTGGGCCCTGAGCTCCGGAATTCCCTCCCTGGACCCCTCCATGTCTTTCTTTGTTTCCATGTTTTTCCATCTTCTTGAGTCCCTCTCTGTGCCTTCCTTCCTTTCTTTCTCTCTCTCTCTCTCTCTCTCTCTCTCCCCTTCATTCTCTCACCTCCACGCAGTCTTTTTCCCTCCACTTCTCTCCTCACCTCGGGTTGGCTCCCTGAAGCCTTGCTGAGGGTCCAATCTGATGAAGTTCTCGTGAAGCCCCTTTGGGTCAATGGCCCAGCAGTGTTGCTATCTAAATGTAGAGCTGTTTTTGCCAATTCTGTTCCCCTCCCCACAACCGTTACTCCCTCAGCCTCATGTCAGGGCCCTCCTTCTCCATGTTTGCCCTTGGCTCAGAGGGTGGATTAGGCCTGGGTCCAGGTAAGTTCTTTATCAGAGAGTCAGTGTGGCTTTGGACACTAATCAAACACTTCCCCTTATCTCTCCCTGACATCCTTCGTTCCGATCTCTACAGAAATCAACGTGGGTGACATGAAGGCGCAGGTGACAAGTCCCAGTGGGACTGTGCACGATGCTGAGATCATGGAAGGCGAGAACAACACCTACAGCATCCGTTTTGTGCCAACGGAGATGGGCGTCCATACGGTCAGCGTCAAGTACCGGGAGCAGCACGTGTCTGGGAGCCCCTTCCAGTTCACGGTTGGACCCCTTGGTGAAGGTGGCGCCCACAAAGTGAGGGCCGGGGGTCCCGGCCTAGAGAGGGCTGAGGCTGGAGAGCCAGGTAGGGCACGCAGTACTCTCCCTAGCAGGTTGATGTTGACATTGTGACGGGATATCAGCCATTTTGGGCTGAGACCAGGTGGCAGGGGAGAGGCCTAACCAGAATTTTTTGACAACAAGTTGGATATAGCTCTTGGAGCTAAAGGGATCTCAGGGTGCAGGGAAGAAAACAGAGGAACAGAGTTCGTTGACCAGCTGTGATCCTACTGAATGACAGAACAGGCTTGAAGGGTCAAATGGCCTACAGCAGCTCCTATTTACTATTCCACTGCCTGGCCAGTTTTCACTTTATGAGCTGGAGGAAGCCTGGCCATTAGCTGTCAATCACTTCAGATCATAGAGGGTGAAGGATTGGGTCCTGGGGCTCATGCCCACCGACTTTCGAGGGGATGGGGCCGGGAAGTGAGGGAGGAGGGGGCAAGGATGGTGGGGTCGGCCTGAAAGTGACCCAGACACTATTGACATTATCTCTTGTGGAGTGAGAGCAGGCCGGAAGCTTGAGCGGACTCTGAGTGGTGGTGCTTGGAGAGGGTCCGTGTCGGGGTGGGGTTTAAGCACATGGGTCTGCACTGGGTCTCTCCAGGCAGGCTGGGCTCAGTCAGAATGTGATTCCCTCACTCACCACATGCACTTTCTCCCAGACACTCCGACTGGGTCCATTTCACTGATTTTGTTTCTTGTTCTCCTGACCCCCTCCCCACAACTCCGTACCCCCTACTCCCTCCTCCCTCTCCCTCTTCTTTCCGCAATACCACCCCATCCCAGCTGAGTTCAGTATCTGGACCCGTGAGGCTGGTGCTGGGGGTCTGTCGATTGCTGTAGAGGGTCCCAGCAAAGCAGAGATTGCCTTTGAAGATCGCAAGGATGGCTCGTGTGGAGTGTCCTACATCGTCCAGGAGCCCGGTAAGGGCCAGGGAAGGGAGGCATTTGGGCTGGGGGGGAGGGGTGGTCTCAGGAAAGGGAGGAGCAATGTGGGGGCATTGGAGCAGAGGGATGGGGAATGTGGGGACATTGGAGAGGGGGAATGGGGCAGAGGATTGGGCAACATGGGGGCATTGGAGAGGGGTAATGGGGCAGAGGGATGGGCAACATGGGGGCATTGGAGAGGGGTAATGGGGCAGAGGGAGGGGGAATATGGGGGCATTGGAGGGGGGAATGGGGGGCATTTGGGGGATTGAGGGAGGGTAAATGTGGGGAACATTGTGGAAGGGTGTGTGGGACGTTGAATTGGGAGGAGATGGGGTACGGATGTTTGGGGGATGTGATTGGGGGCAGGGTTGGGAGGGAGTTGGGGAGAGAGGGAGGGATGTCCTCAAGTGGGTCAGGTGAGGTGGTCGAGGGTTAGAGCGGGGAGGGTGAGGGTGCAGGATTATCTCTGTCATATTCCCCTCCATCCTGATACCTCTCTTTTCCTCTGTTCTTCCCTGCTCCAACTTGCCCCCCCTTCTCCTCCCCAACTCTCCCTCTCTTCCCTCCCTCACGCAGGTGACTACGAAGTGTCGATCAAGTTTAATGAGGAACACATCCCAGACAGTCCATTTATTGTCCCTGTCGCCTCTCCCTCTGATGACAGCCGCCGTCTCACTGTTACGAGCCTTCAGGTGAGGCGCTGGGAGAAATCACCTCACTTTGCTTACCCCTCGGTCTGGTCACTCCCTCTGTGGGGGGTGGGGGGTGGAAACACGTCACCTGTGCCTGGGGCAGGAGGATGGGGTTACCTGTGTGTCAGTGTGGAGGACAGTGTTCATCAGGGACAGTTTACCCCCTCCCTCTTCCCCTGGGAGAAGTGGGGGTCGGGGGGGGGTGTCTCCCACTTTAGAGGCATTGTGGAAGCTTCATCACTGACACTCATTGGGAATTTGGTCACCATTTGTGGGATGTTGGCATCTCTGGCCGAGTCAGCATTTATTGCCCACGCCTAATCCAGAGGGCAGTTAAGAGTCACTGATTTTTCTGTGGGCCTGGAGCCACATGTCAGCCAGAACAGGTAAGGATGGCAGTTTCCCTCCCGAAAGGGTATTAGTGAACCAGGTGGGTTTTTCCCCTGATAATCGATTCATGGTCATTGTCAGACCCTTAATTCCAGATTTTCACTGAATCCAAATTCCACCGTCTGCCATAGTGAGATTCAAACCTGGGTCTCAGAATTAACAGTCCAGTGATATCACCACCTGCCCCCATAAATGTGAAAGCCTCCCCACTCTACTCCCAGCCTCAACAGTTGAACAGCCAATCTGCTTCTGAGTGGAGAGGAAAGGCATGGTTTGGGTTGGCAAGAAGCTGGAGAAATCCACAGGAGGCAATTGATGGACCCCTGGAGGGGCAACAGGTGGGGGGGCCCTCAGGAGAGAATTGGAGAAACCCTTGTGGGAGGGAGGTGTTATTGGGGAACCCACGGGAGGCAATGGGTGGACCGAGGGGAAGCTGCTGGTCTGTTCAGGTTTGCTGGTGTGTTTCTCTCGCGTCTTTGTTAAAGGCCCCTAACAGGGACTGGGACCATGTGTACACTAAACCCTCCTCCCCTCCCCTCCCTCTAACCCCTAATCCATCCCCGCTCAACCCCAAACCCACCACCCGACCCCTGACAGGTCGAAGGTAAAGAGGAAGGTATATAAATGCAGCCGTGTATATTTGTGTGGTGCCAATCTGAGCTCAAGCTGGTGTTTTTGTCGGGGGGGGGGTGAGTGTTGAGTGTGGCATGGGAGGAGGTATCTTCTACATCCAAGATGCATGGCCTGACCGGTAGCCTCCCTCTTTACCTCTCGACCCACCTCATCAGGTAGGTTGCCCAGACTGTGGCCATTCAGCCTTTGCAGTCTGCTATCCGTTGGTTGTTTGCTGTTTCCTGTGTTGATGAAATGCTCCTTGTTTACCGTTGACCGAGGTTGGTGGGGGGGAGCAGAGAGAAGGGAGACCAAATCCAGGGAAATGGGCGAAAACAGGCCAGAGACAGGCTTGTCCTGAAACTGCTTGGTACCAGTTCAAACTCGTCAATTTACATGGTGTGGTAGGGCTCCCCTATAACAGAAACCTGTCACCCATCTGTAGATTGTTCCCTCATCCTGCTCCTACATCTCCTCCCATCCCCATACCTCCTCCCTAATCTCTGTCACCTCCTCCAGCCCTCACACCCCCTCCCTATCCTTGTCACCTTCTCCAGCCCCTACACCTCCTCCCTATCTCTGTCACCTCCTCTCTATCTCTCACTCTGTCACCTCCTCCAGCCCCTAGACCCCCCTCCCTGTCTCCGTCACCTCCTCCAGCCCCCTACAGCCCCTTCCTATCTCCATCACCTCTTCCAGCCCCCATACCTCCCTCCCTACCTCTCTCTCCCCCTCCAGCCCCTACACCCTCTCCCTACCTCTGTCACCCCCTCCAGCCCCTACACCCCCTCCCTATATCTGTCACCTCCTTCAGCCCCCTATACCCCCTCCCTATCTCTGTCACCTCCTCCAGCCCCCTATACCCCCTCCCTATCTCTGTCACCTCCTCCAGCCCCCTATACCCCCTCCCTATCTCTGTCACCTCCTCCAGCCCCTACACCCCCTCCCTATCTCTGTCACCTCCTCCAGCCCCTACACCCCCTCCCTATCTCTGTCACCTCCTCCAGCCCCTACACCCCCTCCCTATCTCTGTCACTTCCTCCAGCCCCCCCTATACCCCCTCCCTATCTCTGTCACCCCCTCCAGCCCCCTATACCCCCTCCCTATCTCTGTCACCTCCTCCAGCCCCCTATACCCCCTCCCTATCTCTGTCACCTCCTCCAGCCCCCCCATACCCCCTCCCTATCTGTCACCCCCTCCAGCCCCCTATACCCCCTCCCTATCTCTGTCACCTCCTCCAGCCCCCTATACCCCCTCCCTATCTCTGTCACCTCCTCCAGCCCCTATACCCCCTCCCTATCTCTGTCACCTCCTCCAGCCCCCTACACCCCCTCCCTATCTCTGTCACCTCCTCCAGCCCCCTATACCCCCTCCCTATCTCTGTCACCTCCTCCAGCCCCTATACCCCCTCCCTATCTCTGTCACCTCCTCCAGCCCCCTACACCCCCTCCCTATCTCTGTCACCTCCTCCAGCCCCCTACACCCCCTCCCTATCTCTGTCACCTCCTCCAGCCCCTATACCCCCTCCCTATCTCTGTCACCTCCTCCAGCCCCCTACACCTCTCCTTATCTCTGTCACCTCCTTTATCCCAACAACATCCCAGGGGTTACCGTTGACCAGGAACTCAACTGGGACCCAGCCCCCGTATCAATACTGCAGCTACACAGCAGGCCAGAGGCTGCGAATCCTGCAGTGAGTAACTCTCCTCCTAACTGCACCGTAACCCCCCGAACCCAGTACCACCCCCACCAAAACCTGTTCCACCATCGACAAGGAACAAGTCAGGAGGGTGATGGAATATTCCCCACCTGCCTGGGCAGGGGCAGCTCCAACAACACTTGACACTTTCCAGGACAAAGTTCCGCCATCCCCAAACCGTCCCCCCAACCGTCCCTGCTCGATTGACATACTAACCCCCAGCTTCAACGCTCCCCCCCCTCCATCAACGACACACAGTAGCAGCAACGCCTAATGTCGACAAGACGCACTGTAGCAGCTCGCTGAGGCTCCTCTGACAGCACCTTCCAAATCCGACACACCCTCTACCCATTGTAAGCGCAAGGGGCAGCAGATATCATCCCCTGCAATGTCCCCTCCAAGCCCACCACACACCATCCTGACTTGGAATGATATTGGCTGTTCCTTCAATGCCTCTGTGCACCACACAAGGGGACTGCAACTCACCCCTATCTTCGAGGGGCAATTAGTAACAGGTGATCATTGTTGGGCCCAGATGGGAGAGAACCTGGTCGATTGATGGATTGGCCTTCCATTTTGTGGATGTGCCAGAGAAGGATTATGTCCTTCTGAGCAAAAGGTGAAGCCCACATCTAGTGAGACAGCCATGTTATTCTGTACGCATCAATTCAATCTCCCCTTTAATCATCTTTGTGAGCAGAATGATCCCAGTTTCTCCCAGTCTCTCTCTCCATGGTGCTGTGCCTGTGGAGTGGCGCTGAGGGAGGTCTAGGCCGCAGGCCTCAGGGCTGGTCTTCTGGCCTGGAAGGGGGTAAGGTACTGTTGTTCTCTACATTGCTGTGTTGTGATTCCAGGAGTCAGGGCTAAAGGTGAATCATCCAGCATCCTTTGCAGTCAGCTTAAACGGTGCGAAGGGAGTGATTGATGCCAAGGTGCACAGTCCATCAGGAGCCCTCGAAGAATGCTGTGTCTCTGAGATTGATGAAGGTATTTCAACTGAGAGCCGTGGGGCTGCACGCAGAGTAAAGCTTCCTCTACACTGTTCCCCGATCCCCGCTCCCCATCAAACACTCCTCGGACAGGGACAGCACAGGGTTACATACAGAGTAAAGCTCTCTCTACATTGACGCCCCATCAAACACTCCCAGGGACAGGGACAGCACAGGGTTACATACAGAGTAAAGCTCTCTCTACATTGTTCTCCCCCCCCCCCCCCCCCCCCACCACCACCATCACACACACCCAGGACAGGGAGAGCATGGGTTAGATACAGAGTAAAGCTCTCTCTACATTGTCCCCCCCCATCAAACACACCCAGGACAGGGAGAGCACAGGGTTAGATACAGAGTAAAGCTCTCTCTACACTGACCCACATCAAACACTCCCAGGGACAGGGACAGCACAGGGTTACATACAGAGTAAAGCTCTCTCTACATTGTCCCCCACCACCCCCCCCCCCCCCATCAAACACACCCAGGACAGGGAGAGCACAGGGTTAGATACAGAGTAAAGCTCTTTCTACACTGTTTGCCACACACCCCCCACCCCCAATCAAACAATGCCAGGACAGGTTCAGCACATGGCTAGGTACAGAGTAAAGCCTTCTCTACACTGTCCCCTATCAAACACTCCCAGGACGGGGACAGCATTTAGTTAGATACAGCTGTCCCTCAATCTCCATTATTCTGCCTGTTTCTGTTCACATCTGATTTTTGGTAAGCTCTCTTTGATTCTGTTCCAGATAAATACGCTGTTCGCTTTATCCCGAGGGAGAACGGGATCTATCTGATCGATGTGAAGTTTAATGGCTCTCACATTCCTGGAAGCCCCTTCAAGATCCGGGTTGGAGAGCCAGGGCAAGCTGGTGACCCAGGGATGGTCTCTGCGTCTGGTGCTGGTCTTGAGGGAGGACTCACTGGTGAGATACTATCAGCTAATGTTTCATTATCTGCACCTTGGCAAGCCCCACTGTACTCCCTTCTCCCTGCTTTATCTCTCTCTCTCACTCAACCCTCTCTCTTTTCACCGTCATCCCCTTATCTCACTGTACTGCCTCTCTCAAGTTTTCTCCCCCGACCTTGTTTCTTCCCCCTCTCTCATTCTTTCACACCCCCGCCTCGTTCCTTCCATCCCAGTCCATCACTCCCCTTGTTCTACCCCTCTCATTCCTTCCCCCTTTTCATTACACACTCCGCACCGCTCCTTCCCTCTCTCTCACTCCTTCCTCACTTTGCTCCTTCACCCCCTCTCTCAGTCTCCCTCCTTCTTCCTTGTCTCCTCTGTCCCTCCCTCCTCCTCTCCTCGTGCCCTCCCTCCTTTTTCCCCACCTCACTTCTTCCCCTCCCGGTTCCTACCCCTCGCTCTTTCCTCTTCCCTCCCACTCCTTCCCCCTCTCTCATTCCTTTACCCCCTTGCTTCTTTCCTCTGTCTCACTCATTTGCTCCTTCCCCACCTTCTCTCTCTCTCTTTCTTACTCCTTTCCCCTGCATCTCTCTCCGACCCCCACTTCCTCTCTCACTCCTGTCTCTCCCTATCTGCTGGGATGTATGTTTTTTGTGGTTTTTTTTAATGAAAATATGTAACCCCTTTCCCCTTACCCTTGATCCTATGCTCTGACCCTCAGGAGTTCCTGCAGAGTTTATTGTGAACACTCAGAATGCTGGACCTGGGGCCCTGAGCGTCACCATTGATGGACCGTCCAAGGTTACGATGAACTGTGTCGAGTGCCCTGAGGGTTACAAAGTGACCTACACCCCCATGGCTCCTGGAAATTACCTGATCTCCATCAAATATGGAGGCCCCTACCACATTGTTGGCAGTCCCTTCAAAGTCAAAGTCACTGGTAAGAACCGCGCTGGAAAAGGGCCATAACTGCATCGTAACCAACTGTTACTGCACCGTAACCACATCGTAAACAACTTCAACTGTACCGTAACTGTGTTGTAACCGCACCGTAACCGCGTCATAATTGCATCGTAATTGCATCGTAACTGTTGCAATCACACCATAACTGTGCCGTAACCAACTGTAACCGCACCATAACCGCGTCGTAACTGCACTGTAACCATATTGTAACCAACCGTTCCCGTGTCGTAATCAACCGTAACTGCGCCAAGGTTGGCATACAGCCGGAGGGGTAGGTGGAGGTGGCAGTGCAGGGTTGGCATGCGGGGGGGGACGGGCAGGTGGAGGTGGGGGTGCAGTGTTGGCATACACGGGGAGGGGTAGGTGAGGATGCGGGTGGGGTTGGCATACAGGGGGAGGCGTAGGTGGAGGTGGGTAGCGGGGTTGACATACAGCCAGAGGGGTAGGTGGAGGTGAGGGTGTGGGGTTGACATACAGCCAGAGGGGTAGGTGGAGGTGGGGATGCGGGGTTGACATACAGGGGGAGGGGTAGGTGGAGGTGGGGGTGGGGTTGGCATATGGGGGGGCGCGGGTAGGTGGGGGTGGGGTTGGCATACGGAGGGGGCGGGTAAGTGGGGGTGGTGTTGGCATACAGTGGGACGGACAGGTGGAGGTGGGGTTGCAGGGATGGCATACGGGGGCGGGCAGGTGGGGGTGTGGGTGCGGGGTTGGCATGCAGGGGGACGGGTAGGTGGATGTGGGGGTGTGAGGTTGGCATGCAGGGGGACGGGTAGGTGGAGGTGGGGGTGTGAGGTTGGCATGCAGGGGGACGGGTAGGTGGAGGTGGGGGTGCGGGGTTGGCATGCAGGGGAGGGGAGACGTGGAACATACATTGGGAGCTTAGGCCTCAGCTCTGCAGCTCCCATTGCCAGTAGAGATCTTCGAAGGTCACAGGGGCTGGAGGAGGTGACGGTGATAGGGAGGGGGTGTACGGGGCTGAAGATAGTGAGAGGGTGTAGGGGGCTGGCGGAGGTGTCAGAGATAGGGAGGAGATGTAGGGGACTGCAGGAGATAGTGGTGGACACAGGGAGGGGACTATTGTGCAGAAGGGTAATGCACTGAAGTCAGTGGCAGTCTCTGGGCTGGGGCCTGACAGCAGTGGATACTGTCAGACGGTTTTGGTGGTAATGGTGGTGGGGGTATTGGTGGGGGGATGGAGTGGGAGTGAGAGTGGAGTGGCTTGAGCTCCTGAGTTCCCCATGGGGTCCCCCATTAACATTCCTGAGCGCTCACTACATTTCTCATTCGACTATTGAAGTCTCCACTTGTGTCTGAAGATGGCTTAGGGCAAGTTGCCCTTCAATAATATTTTTAAAACTGTTTCCTCTCCTCCCTCTCTCCCTGTCAACTTCTACCTTCCTATTCTCTCCCTTTTTGTCCCTCTGGTCTTCCCTGCTCACCTTGCGTCCTCATTCCCTCTTGTTTTCACTCCACTTCACCTTGCCCCCTAATCTCCTCCTCCCTCCCCCCTTTCCTCTTCTCCCTTCTCCATTCCTCCCCTCTCCTCCCGCAACACCCCCGCCCCCGCAGGCCAGCACTTGGTAAGCAGCCATAGCCTCCATGAGACCAGCTCGGTGCTGGTGGACAGTGCCTGCCGTTCAGCTTCCATCAGCCCCCAGGGTGCTGGGCCGAAGCCTGACTCCGACAGCAGCAAGGTGGTTGCCAAAGGCCTGGGCCTCAGCAAGGCCTACGTTGGCCAGAAGAACTGCTTCACAGTGGACTGCAGCAAAGCTGGTGAGGCGCCAGGGCCTTGTATTTCTGAGGTGGGGGTGGTGATGGGGAATTGTGGTCAGTGTGGGGTGAAGGGATAGTCGCCTACACCCCCACAGCCCTCCTGGAGGGACTCTGATACCTGATCTGAATTTGGGAACAGTTCCAGCTCACCGCAACCAGAGACCGCCACAGTCACTGAGGGTTTGATAGAATCTACGTGCACACCGCAGATCTGCCTGTCTCCCCCTCCTTTTCAGAACTGACTGAAAGCACAGGATTTTCTGTAAAGTTGGGGGTGAGTGGGGTAATTAAGGGGTGACGGGGTAAAGGCAGGAGAGGAACGTCATTGACTGGTGAATCAGATTCCATGGTCAAATGGCTTGGTCATATGGTTTTAATGCAGTGAGTGGTGACGAGGAGAAGAGATTGAACAACTTTGAAACATCCTGTGTGGCGGAGGGGGGCCGTGGGAATGAGGGATGCTGCTTGGGCTGCTTGACTGGGCAAGAGTTGATATGGATACCCTCCAAGTTCACCCTGCTTACCAACCATGCTTGATTTTCTCTCTTCCTCTGTCCAGGTTCCAACATGCTCCTGGTTGGAGTGCAAGGCCCAAAGGTCCCTTGTGAGGAAGTTCTGGTTAAACACCTCGGAAGCAAACTCTACACCGTCTCCTACATTCTAAAAGAGAAGGGCAATTACATTCTGGTTGTCAAATGGGGAGATCATCACATCCCAGGAAGCCCCTTTCAGATTTCTGTCCCGTAAACCCACACTAAATACCCCTTCACTCTCCCACTTACCCCAACCCCCTCGAACAAAGGAAGCGTCAGTTTGCTTCGCCCTCCCTGGGAGGGGGGTGGGGTAGGTGGAGGGAGGGGTGTAAAAGTTTCACAAGAAAGAAAAGTTTTTTTTGAAAAGGCTTTCACACTCATTTTCTGCCCCGTGCCCACTCAGTGATTAGAACCTGATCTGCTTTAACGAGTTTCTGTCGCTGCCCCCCAGATTTTAACCCTGTGTCACCCAAATGCCCTCAGATTCAGGAGTAAGGGGGGCAGGAAGTGGGAGGGGCTGGGCTGGGGGAGAGTTAATTCATACTCTGAAGTGATCTCTCTCTTCATCCCCCCACGCTACCTCTCACCAAGTTTACCTATTCTCTAAACTTTCTCAGTATCCATCTACCTCCACACTTCTCTCATCTTCCTCTCTCTCTCTCTCCCCCTTCCCATTCTCACTCAGTCTCTTATTCACTTAATCATCCTTTCTTTTCCTCTCTCAAATTCTTTCTTTCACTCTCTTTTTTCCCTCGTGTTCTATCTATTTCTGTTTCTCTGTCTTTGTTTTTTGTCTTTCACTCTGCCTAGTTTTTTTCTGTTTGTGTTTTTCTCTCTCTCTCTCTCTCCCCCTGTTGCTCCCCACCTGCCATCTCCCAGAAATGAGGTGTCAGCACTCTGTGCAGGGTTTGGGATGTGGTTTAAGAGCTGGCTATTGATAATCGCTGTGCTGTTAACCGAGGGTGCACTTAGCTGTTGAGGACAAGTTCACTTGCGAGCACATGTACCATAACTGTGCCTTTCCTTCCTTCCTTCCCTCCATTTATCCCTCTTCTCCCTCTCTTGTGCACAAGACAGTATTTGCATTGCAAATGATGAATAAAAAGAAACTTTGATTCTATAAACTCTCATTTCCATGGTTTTCTTTTATGGGGGAGTGTTAAACATGGAATCTATTGGTCTAGTGCATTGGTCAATCTGTGTGACCTGCTCGGTATTGAGGAAGCAGCAGTCTTATTGGTTAACATTCAAAACGAGGGGGCATACATCCCTCTCCATCCCTGCCACCCTCCTGACATTGACACTGATATCTCCATCCTTGGTCTGTTTCCACCATTCCAAAGGAGGTTGACTTGACCCCGAAAGGGTCTCCAGGCGCTGGGCATCACCACATCAGATTGCAATCTCCTGTTTTCTGTCACTGCTCCCTTACTGCCCTGCCATTTGTACCTCTTCGGGGCATCTGTTTTGTTCCTCAGCCTCTTCCATTTTGGTGATACTCAACTCCCTTGTTTTGTTTCCCCTCTCTTTTGCCATTTCATCTCATCTTCCGCCTGTTCAGATCTTTTTATAATTTCTGCCTCAACCCCAGCGACTGACCTAGTTAAAGCTTGTCACATTTGTAATGTCCTTTCCTCCACCTCTGAATTCAGGTATGTCGATGCTGCTTCCCTCACCGCAGATACACTGTCTACCAAATATGTGATATATATGAATGACTTCGATGAAAATGTAGATGGGTGGGTTAGTAGGTTTGCAGATCGTTGACGTTGCGGACAGTGTAAAAGGTTGGCGAAGGATACAGTGGAATATAGATCAGTTGCGATTATGAGCAGAGAAATGGCAGATGGAGTTTAATCAGATAAATGTGAGGTGCTGCACTTTGGGAGATCAAACATTAAGGAAAGGTTTCCAGTTAATGGCAGGACTCTGATCAGCACTGACGTACAGAAGGACCTTGGGGTTCAAGTCCATAGCTCCCTGAAAGTAGCCAGGCAAGTGGACAGAGTGGTAAAGAAGGCGTATGGCATGTTTGCCTTTATTGGTAAGTGAACTGAGTACAAGAGTCAGAATGTCATGGTGCAGCTTTATAAGACTTTGGTTAGGATATACTTAGAGTACTGTGTTCAGTTCTGGTCATCACATTACAGGAAGGATGTAGAGGCTTTAGAGAGGGTGTAGAAGAGGTTTATCAGGATGCTGCCTGGATTAGCAGGTATAAGCGATAAGGAGAAGCTAGAGAAACTCTGGCTGTTTTCTCTGAAGTGGCAGAGGTTGAGAGGAGACTTGGCAGAAGTTTATAATATTATGAGATGTATAGATAGGGTTGACAGTCAGAATCCTTTGCTCAGCGATGAAATATCAAAAAGGGGCATGCATTTAAGGTTAGAGTGGGAAAGTTCAAAGGAAATATTAAGGGCAAGGTTTTGTACACAGAATGGTAGGAGTCTGGAACACACTGCCAGGGATGGTGGTAAAGGCAGATAGGATAAGAGAATTTAAGGGGCTTTGAGATAAGCGCATAAATATGCAAGGAATGGAGGGATTGGAACCAAGGACAAGCAAAAGGGATTAGTTTAATTTGGTATCATGTTTGGCACAACAGCATGGGCTGAAGGGCCCGTTCCTGTGCTGTACAGCTGCGTGTTCTAAATGCTCCACTACTTTTATCATCGTCTTACAAACTTCATGCTTTGTACTTTTTCCAGCATTTTCCCAAATAACCCCTGAGTATCCAACCCCAGCCCCTAGACATAGTTGGCACTGAGAATCACAGCGCAGAGCTCGGACAGTGATTGCTGGCGGGCTCCTTTGCCCCACTCAGATGCGACCTGCTTTGTGAATGCGCGTTCACAAACCTGATGTGGCACCTATTTGACTGCAGTAGGCACTGCCTGTGATGTCGCCTGTGCCAGTTACAGCATGAAGTTAGATACAGTAAAGCTCTATCTACACTGGCCACATCAAACACTCGTAGAACAGCATGGGACAAGATACAGTGTAAAGCTTCCTCTACTCTTATAAACTAAAAGTAAAGTACACCCGTCAAACACTCCCAGGACAGGGACAGCATGGAGTTAGATACAGAGTAAATCTTTCTCTACACTGTCCCCATCAAACATTCTCAGAACAGGGATAACATGGGGTTAGATACAGAGTAAAGCTCCCTCTACACTGTACCCTCCCCCCCCAACCCAAATCAAACGCTCCCAGCACAGCGGCAGTCCTTGATTATGTGACTTTCTGGGGACTGTCTTCAGGATGGGAACTTTTTGAGACATTTGGAACAAAACCAGAAAGATCTGGAGAAACTCAGCAGCTCCGGCAGCATCTGTTCAGACCGACTGTGTTCTCCAACCTGTGGTCTTGCTGATTATGCAAGTGAGATATCTCATGGATGTGACATTTCACAGAATAATCATGACTGTCTCTCTCTCTCTGTGGTGAGTCACTGGGGAACTGAGAAAAGAGTCAGTGAAATGACAGTCCTGAATAAACCCAACCGGGAAATTCAGAGGAAATTTCATCTCATGAGGAGAAGGGGGCAACTCGCTCTTGAGGGGAAAATGGGGGACTCAATCCCACAGGGAGGAGGGGAGGGGAGGGGAGAATGGGGGTCGTGAACTTATACAAGGAATGATTGAAGGCATCCTGTTGATGTGTTTGGGGTTGGGGTCTAAAGCTGGATAAATACAGGGGAGAAGGATTTGGAGAGTGGGTTGAGAGATGAAAGAAGGGGCGGGTGGAGGCTGGTGCAGAGAGGGATGTTACAGAGCAGAGGGGCCAAAGGTCCCGCTTCCCTGGGGGGCAGTTCTTGTGAAGGTGGGAGTCCCACCTCCCTTGAAGGCTGACAGCTTTTACAGCGCGCGGTCACAGCCACATCGCGTGCAGCCGAATGGCTCTGTGGCTGCTGGAACAGGACATTGTGGGCACTACATGAAAACTGGCAGACTGCGAGATGGTACCCACATCCTGTGCGTGATGGAGGTGGGCGTTACTGACAAAGCCAGGGACTCGAGGAACCACCAGGGAGACTCGCTGTCTTGAGGTTGGCATGCGATTGTTGGCCGGATGGAGACATCTGCAAAGCGATCTGACTCAGAAACACACGAGTTTCACTTATGTCTGTCACCCCCTCCCTTGTGCCCTCTTCCTGTCCCAATACTTTGTGTCTTACCCTGGGAAGCAACGAGGATCCGAGATCTCTGCTGTGCATCTCACCTGGTCCCTTAAAGTATCAGAACGTGTGGGTAAAATGGTTAAGGAGGAATCATGGGGTACTTGGCGTTATTAGCCGAGGGACAGAGAGGTGATGCTGGAACTGTATAAAATATTGGTTCGAGCACAGCTGGAGTATTGTGCAGTTCCTCAAAGCACATTATAGGAGGGATGTGATGGCACTAGGAGAGGGTGCAGAGGGAGATTTACCAGGATGTAGCCTTGAGGCTAGTGATTTCGAGAAATTGAACAAGCTGGGGTTGTTTTCCTTAGAGCGGAGGAGGCTTAGAGGGAACTTGATTGAGATGTACAAAATTATGAGGCACATAGACAGGTTAGACAGGAAGGAACATTTCCTCTTGATGGAGCCATCATTGACCAGGGGACATAGATTGAAGGTAAGGGTCAGGAGGTTTAAAGGAGATGTGAGGGAAAATCTTTCACACCCAGGAATCTGGAACTCGCTGCCTATGAGGGTGGGAGAGGCAGAAACTCTTATCTCAGTGAAGAGGATTTAGATGTGTACTTATGATGCCAAGTGCTGGGAAATGGGATGAGAATTGCGAGACGGCTGTGATCGTCACAGACTCACTAGATATTTTCCTCTTTTGGGGATCTTGATGGTGTCTGTCAGAGCACAGCAGAGCAGGAGGGAACAGTGTTTCTGAGTAGTGCGAGTCACAGTTCATGACAACATTGACAGAAGCACAATGATAGCAATGATGAACCAAATTGCCACGATCAGCCCACATTCTTGACGGCACTGATTCCCCACTTCCACCTGTAACATTCACCTTCTCTTCAGATAATGATCCAACTCTTCCTCAAAAAGCTAGCATTGAAGTAATCACTTCTATGCTGTCAGTAAGCAAATTTCCAGGCTCCGACCACTTGCTGAGTGAAAATGTTTCTCCCTGTAAAGGCCAATCACCTTCAGCCTGTGTCCCCTCTGGCTCTCAATTCTTCCACCAGCAGGGAGCAGTTTCTCTCTCACTCTCTCTTTGCTCTGACCCTGACTGCCATGTGGTTTCAAACAACTCAATGAATCTCTCTCTCAAGCTTCTGCCCAAGGAGAACAGTCACAGCTCCTATATTCTATGTCTAGTGAAGGCAAGCAGCCCAAATGTGTTCTTCCCTATCTCCCTGCATGCTGACACCTTCAGGGATCGATGTTCTTGTACACCAAGGTTCCTTTGTTCCTCAGTACTCCCTAGGGACAAACCATTCATTCTGTAAATCCTACTGTGAATAGATGTCCCAAAATGCAGCGCAGTGCACTGAATGAAATTAAATCCCACTTGACATTGCTCAGTTTACCCACTGATCAATATCAGACTGTGGCCTGAGGCCATCCACCTCACTATCAGCAACAGAACCATTCATTATGTCATCTGCAAACTTACTAACTATACCTTCCACATTCATAGCCAGGGTCATTAATGTACATGATAACCAGCAACGCTCCAGGCACCGATTCCTGCCGTATACTGCTGGTCACAAGCTTCCGATCATAGAAACACCCTCTGCCTGCTTTTTGCCAACTTGCCTTGGATCCCTTGGGCTCTTCGGTTTTGGGTCAGGCTTCCACATGGGACCCTGTCAAAGGTTGTACTGAAATCCATGTGGACATATCAACTGCACTATCCTCATCATTATATTTAGTACACTCCTCTAAAAACACTCAATCTGTCATACAGGATCTCCAGCTGAAAAACCCATGCTGGCTATCCCTGACCAATCCCTGCCTTTCCAATCCTGTCCCTCAGTTTTTTTTTCCAATAAATTCTCTATCACACATCTCAGACAAAATGGTCTGTATTTACCTGGTTTATCACTGTTGCTTTTCTTGAATAACCTACATGAGTGATACTCCAGTATTCTAGCATTTCACCAGTGCCCAACTAAGCATTAAATATTTCTGGTGGAGTCTCTGAATCTTCTTTTGCTACCTGCCCAAGCAGCTTGAGATACATCTTGTTAGCTTCTGTAAAGTCAAGCATCCTTTACACTTACAAAATGAAACCGTAGCTCTTCTACCCATCTGAACAGAATGTTAGAAAAAACACTGTCCCCATGAAACAGGGACAGCAGAGAGTGAGATACAGAGTAAAGCTATGTCTACAGTGTCCCCAACAAACACTCCCAGAAAGGGGATGGATTAGATACTGAGTAATGCTTTCTCTATGCTGTCCCTCCATCCTGGGACAGAGACGGTACAGGGCGACATACAGACTAAAAGCTCCACAACACTATCCTTCATCAAACACTTCCAGAACAGGGGCAGCACGGGGCAAGATACAGAGTAGAACTGCCTCAGCAATGTTCCCATTGAACATTCCTCAACAGTTTTGCATGTCAGAGGGTCAATGCTGAGGGAGTGCCATGCTGTCGGAGGGTCAATGCTGAGGGAGCGGGCACTGTCGGAGGGTCAGTGCTGAGGGAGCGCGCGCTGTCGGAGGGTCAGTGCCGAGGGAGTGCCGCACTATCGGAGGGTCAGTGCTGAGAGAGTGGGCACTGTCACAGGGTCAGTGCCGAGGGAGCACCGCACTATCGGAGGGTCAGTGCTGAGAGAGTGGGCACTGTCACAGGGTCAGTGCCGAGGGAGTGCCGCACTATCGGAGGGTCAGTGCTGAGAGAGTGGGCACTGTCACAGGGTCAGTGCCGAGGGAGTGCCGCACTATCGGAGGGTCAGTGCTCAGGGAGCGCCACACTGTCGGAGGGGTTAGTGCTGAGGGAGTTTCTGTTTATGTCGCTCACGGCTGCCATCTCCTGGTGTCTCAGGGGACTGGTCTATGGGAGAAGCTCTCAGTAAAACGTTTTCATGAGTTTTCAAGGGAGTGTTAATTTGACATAAATAACGCAGTGTCGTGCTGGAGGAACACAGCAGGTCAACTAGTATCAGAGATGCAGGAATGTTGATGATTCAGGTTGGGAGCCTCCTTCAGGAATATCAACTGCGCTATCCTCATCATTATATTTAGTACACTCCTCTAAAAACACTCAATCTGTCATACAGGATCTCCAGCTGAAAAACCCATGCTGGCTATCCCTGACCAATCCCTGCCTTTCCAATCCTGTCCCTCACAGTTTTTTTTCCAATAAATTCTCTATCACAGTTCTCAGGCAAAATGGTCTGTATTTACCCGGTTTATCACTGTTGCCTTTCTTGAATAAACAAACTACATGAGTGATCCTCCAGTATTCTAGCATTTCACCAGTGCCCAGCAAAGCATTAAATATTTCTGGTGGAGTCTCCGAATCTTCTTTTGCTACCTGCCCAAGCAGCTTGAGATACATCTTGTTAGCTTCTGTAAAGTTAAGCACCCTTTACACTTACAAAATGAGTCTGTCCCTCTTGCACAGAAGGGCAGGGGGGATAGGAAAAGAGTGATAGTCATTGGGGACTCAATAGTTAGAGGGACTGATAGAAGGTTTGCTGGGAACGAAAGAGACTCACAGCTGGTGTGTTACCTCCTAGGTGCCAGGGTCAGTGATGTCTCGGATCATGTCTTTGGAGTCCTGAAGGGAGAGGGTGATCAGCCCCGAGTCGTGGCCCACATAGGCACCAATGACATAGGTAGAAAGAGGGATAGGGATGTCAGGCAGGATTTCAGAGAGCTAGGGTGCAAGCTGAGAGCTAGAACAGAGTGGTTATCTCTGGTTTGTTACCCGTACCACGTGATAGCGAGGCAAAGAACAGGGAGAGATTTCAGCTGAAGACATGGCTGCAGGGATGGTGCAGGTGGGAGGGCTTCAGGTACATGGACAATTGGGGCTCATTCTGGGGAAGGTGGGACCTGTACAAACAGGGCGGTCTCCACTTGAACCAGAGGGGCACTAATATCCTGGGTGGGAAATTTGCGAGTGCTATTCGGGTGGATTTAAACTAGCTCAGAAGGGGGATGGGAAACTGAGGTGTAGTCCTAGTTCACAGGAGGATGAGAGTAGGGAGGACATGGACAGGACCTCACTGTCACAGGAATGCGCTGGCAGACAACAAGCTGGGTTGAAGTGTGACGACTTTAACGCAAGGAGTATCTGGAATGAGGTAGGTGAGCTTGCAGCTTGGATAGGTACCTGGGACTTCGATGTTGTGGCCATTTCAGAGACATGGATAGAGCAGGGTCAGGAATGGATGTTGCAGGTTCCAGGGTTTAGATCTTTCATTAAGGTCAGGGAAGGTGGTAAAAGAGGGGGAGTTGTGGCTTTGTTAGTCAAGGACAGTATAATGGTGGCTGAAAGATTGATGAGGACTCGTCTACTGAGGTTGCCGAGGAAGGTTTGTTGACTGAGTCAGTATGGGTGGAAGTTAGGAACAGCAAGGGAGCAGTCACTTCTCTGGGGGTTTTCTACAGACCCCAAATAGCAGTTGGGAGATCGAAGAACTCATTGGCCGGCAGATTGTTGGAAAGTGCAAACGTAGCAGGGTTGTTGTTATGGGTGACTTCAAATTTCCCGATGTAGATTGGAACTTCCCGAGTGCAGATGGTTTGGATGGAGCCGTTTTTGTCAGGTGTGTTCAGGAGGGTTTCCTGACTCAGTATGTGGACAGGCCGACGAGGGGGGAGGCCATTTTGGATTTGGTGCTCGGCGATGAGCCAGGACAGGTGTCAGATCTCGTGGTGGGAGAACACTTTGGCGACAGTGGCCACAACAGCCTCACATTTACCATAGCCATGGAAAGGGAAAGGAGCAGTTACCAGGGGAAGATATTTAACTGGGGAAAAGGAAACTATGACGCTATCAGGCAGGAGTTGGGAAAGTACAGATTAGGAGCAAATGTTCCACAGAAAGGGCACAATAGACATGTGGAGGCTGTTTAAGGAGCAGTCGTTGCGAGTGATGTATAAATTTGTTCCTCTGAGACAGGTAAGAAGGGGTAAGATTAAGGAGCCTTGGATGAAGGGTTCAGAGGTGCTTCTCGTCAAAAAGAAAAAGGCAGCGTTCGTAAGGTGGAGGAAGTGAGGGTCTGGCACAGCTTTAGAGTATTACAGGCCTGCTCGGAAGGAGCTCAAGAGTGGACTGAGGAGGGCAGGAGGGGGCACGAAAAAGGCTTGGCAGGAAGGATGAGGGAGAACCCGAAGGCATTTTACTCATACGTGAGGAATAAGAGAATGATCAGGGAGAAGGTAGGGCCAATCAGGGATAGCGTAGGGAACTTGTGCGTGGAGTCTGAGCAGATAGGGGAAGCCCTAAATGAGTTTTTTGCTTTGGTTTTCACTAAGGAAAGGGACCTTGTTGTGAATGAGAACTTTGAGGAGCAGGAAAACAGGCTTGAACAAATCGAGATTGAGGAAGTTGATGTGCTGGAAATTTTAGCGAACATTAAGATTGATAAGTCCCCAGGGACAGACCAGATTTATCCTAGGTTGTTCCGGGAAGCGAGAAAGGAGGTTGCTAAGCCACTGGCGAAGATCTTTGCTTCATCACTCTCCACAGGAGTCGTACTGGAAGATTGGAGAGAAGCAAATGTTCCTCTTTTCAAGAAAGAGAATAGGGAAATCCCTGGAAATTACAGACCAGTCAGTCTTACATCTGTGGTCAGCAAGATTTTGGAAAGAATTCTGAGGGATAGGATTGATGACGATTTGGAAAAGCATAGCGTGATTAAAGGGAGTCAGCATGGCTTTGTGAGGGTCTAGGCCCGAAACGTCAGCTTTTGTGCTCCTGAGATGCTGCTTGGCCTGCTGTATTCATCCAGCCTCACATTTTATTATCTTGGATTCTCCAGCATCTGCAGTTCCCATTATCTCTGGCTTTGTGAGGGGCAGGTCATGCCTCCCAAATCTTATTGAGTTCTTTGAGGAAGTCACGAGACAGGTTGACGAGGGTCGAGCAGTGGATGTGGTGTACATGGACTTCAGCAAGGCATTTGATAAGGTTCCCCACAGCAGGCTCATTCATAAAGTCAGGAGGTATGGGATACAGGGTGACTTGGCTGTCTGAATTCAGAATTGGTTGGCTGACAGGAGGCAGAGAATGGTTGTAGATGGTAAGTATTCTGCCTGAAGGTCAGTGCTGAGTGGTGTCCCACAGGGCTCTGTTCTTGGGCCTCTGCTCTTTGTAGTTTTTATAAATGACCTGGATGAGGAGATTGAGGGATGGGTTAATATGTTTGCTGATGACACAAAGGTTGGAGGTGCCGGTGATAGTATCGAGGGCTATTGCAGGCTTCAGCGAGACATTGACAGAATGCAGAGCTGGGCTGAGAAATGGCAGATGGAGTTCAACCTGGATAAATGCTGTCAGCGGGTCAGTGCTGAGGGAGCGCCGTGCTGTCACAGGGTCAGTGCTGAGGGAGCGCCGTGCTGTCACAGGGTCAGAGCTGAGGGAGCGCCGCGCTGTCACAGGGTCAGTGCTGAGGGAGCGCCGCGCTGTCACAGGGTCAGTGCTGAGGGAGCGCCGCGCTGTCACAGGGTCAGAGCTGAGGGAGCGCCGCGCTGTCACAGGGTCAGAGCTGAGGGAGCGCCGCGCTGTCACAGGGTCAGAGCTGAGGGAGTGCCGCGCTGTCACAGGGTCAGTGCTGAGGGAGTGGGCACGCTGTCACAGGGTCAGAGCTGAGGGAGCGCCGTGCTGTCACAGGGTCAGAGCTGAGGGAGCGCCGCTCTGACACAGGGTCAGTGCTGAGGGAGCGCCGCGCTGCCACAGGGTCAGTGCTGAGGGAGCGCCGCGCTGCCACAGGGTCAGTGCTGAGGGAGCGCCGCGCTGCCACAGGGTCAGTGCTGAGGGAGCGCCGTGCTGTCACAGGGTCAGAGCTGAGGGAGCGCCGCGCTGCCACAGGGTCAGTGCTGAGGGAGCGCCGCGCTGCCACAGGGTCAGTGCTGAGGGAGCGCCGCGCTGTCAGTCAGTGCTGAGGGAGCGCCACACTGTCACAGGGTCAGTGCTGAGGGAGTGCCACACTGTCAGTCAGTGCTGAGGGAGCACCACACTGTCAGAGGGGTCAGTGCTGAGGGAGCGCTCCCTGTTTCTGTTTATGTTGCTCACAGCTGCCATCTCCTGGTGTCTCAGGGGACTGGTCTCTGGGAGAAGCTCTCAGTAAAAAGTTTTCATGAGTTTTCAAGGGAGTGTTAATTTGACATAAATAACGCAGTGTCGTGCTGGAGGAACACAGCAGGTCAACTAGTATCAGAGATGCAGGAATGTTGATGATTCAGGTTGGGAGCCTCCTTCAGGGATATCAACTGCACTATCCTCATCATTATATTTAGTACACTCCTCTAAAAACACTCAATCTGTCAAACAGGATCTCCAGCTGAAAAACCCATGCTGGCTATCCCTGACCAATCCCTGCCTTTCCAATCCTGTCCCTCACAGTTTTTTTTCCCCAATAAATTTTCTATCACAGATCTCAGGCAAAATGGTCTGTATTTACCTGGTTTATCACTGTTGCTTTTCTTGAATAAACCAGTGATCCTCCAGTATTCTAGCATTTCACCAGTGCCCAACTAAGCATTAAATATTTCTGGTGGAGTCTCTGAATCTTCTTTTGTTACCTGCCCAAGCAGCTTGAGATACATCTTGTTAGCTTCTGTAAAGTCAAGCACCCTTTACACTTACAAAATGAAACTGTAGCTCTTCTACCCATCTGAACTGAATGTTAGAAAAAACACTGTCCCCATGAAACAGGGACAGCAGAGAGTGAGATACAGAGTAAAGCTATGTCTACAGTGTCCCCAACAAACACTCCCAGAAAGGGGATGGATTAGATACTGAGTAATGCTTCCTCTATGCTGTCCCTCCATCCTGGGACAGAGACGGTACAGGGCAACATACAGACTAAAAGCTCCACAACACTATCCTCCATCAAACACTCCCAGAACAGGGGCAGCACGGGGGAAGATACAGAGTAGAACTGCCTCAGTAACGTTCCCATTCAACATTCCTCAACAGCTTTGCATGTCGGAGGGCCAGGGCCAAGGGCGCGCCGCGCTGCA
The DNA here is from genome assembly GCF_030684315.1 of Stegostoma tigrinum. Taxonomy (NCBI): domain Eukaryota; kingdom Metazoa; phylum Chordata; class Chondrichthyes; order Orectolobiformes; family Stegostomatidae; genus Stegostoma; species Stegostoma tigrinum. The sequence goes on from NC_081402.1 coordinate 2,719,058, forward strand.
GGAGGGCCAGGTCCTAGGGAGCACCGCGCTGCCGGAGGGTCAGTGCTGAGGGAATGGGCGCTGTCGGAAGGTCATATAGAATACATCGAACATTACAGCACAGTACAGGCCCTTCGGCCTTCGATGTTGTGCCGACCTGTCATACCAATGTGAAGCCCATCTAACCTACACTATTCCTTGTACGTCCATATGCTTGTCCAATGACGACTTAAATGTACTTAAAGTTGGCGAATCTACTATTGTAGGCAAAGTGTTCCATTCCCTTACTACTCTCTGAGTAAAGAAACTACCTCTGACATCTGTCCAATATCTTTCACCCCTCAATTTAAAGCTATGCCCCCTCGTGCTTGCCGTCACCATCCTAGGAAAAAGGCTCTCCCTATCCACCCTATCTAACCCTCTGATTATTTTATATGTTTCAATTAAGTCACCTCTCAACCTTCTTCTCTCTAATGAAAACAGCCTCAAGTCCCTCAGCCTTTCCTCATAAGACTTTCCCTCCATACCAGGCAACATCCTAGTAAATCTCCTCTGCACCCTTTCCAAAGCTTCCACATCCTTCTTATAATGCGGTGACCAGAACTGTACACAATACTCCAAGTGCGGCCGCACCAGAGTTTTGTACAGCTTCACCAAAACCTCTTGGTTCCGGAACACGAATTCTCTATTAATAAAAGCTAAAACGCTGTATGCCTTCTTAACAGCCCTGTCAACCGGGGTGGCAACTTTCAAGGATCTGTGTACATGGACACCGAGATCTCTCTGCTCATCTACACTACCAAGAATCTTACCATTAGCCCAGTACTTTGCATTCTGGTTAATCCTAGCAAAGTGCATCACCTCACACTTGTCTGCATTAAACTCCATTTGCCACCTCTCAGCCCAGCTCTGCTATCGATTTATAAGAACAGCTCTAGGGATGAGAAACTTCAGCTATGAGGACAGATTGAAGACATTAGCTATCGAAAAAGAAGTTGTGAAACATAAAAAGGTTCAGAAAATAATCGACAAAGTTGTTGTCAGGGTTGGAGGGTTTGAGCTATGGGGGAGGCCCAGTAGGCTCGGGCTGTTTTTCCATGAAGTGTCAGAGGGGTGATCTTGTAGAGGCTTATAAAACCATGAGGGGCATGGATAGGGTGAATAGATGAGGTCTTTTCCCCAGGGGGGGTAGGGGAGTCCAAAACTAGAGAGGCATAGGTTTAAGGTGAGAGGGGGAAAGGAACCTGAGGGGCAACTTTTTCACACAGAAGCTGGTGTGTGTGTGTGTGTGTGTGTGTGTGTGTGTGTGTGTGTGTGGAAGTGGTGAGGGCTGGTACATTTAGGACATTTAAAAGACAACTGGATGGATACATGGACAGAGGGATAGGGGCCAAATGCTAACAAATGGAACTTGATTTATTTGGGATATCTGGTCAGCATGGACAAGTTGGACTGAAGGATCTGTTTCTGTGCTAAATGACTCTATAGCTCTAAGTTGGGATTGTTCTCCTCTGAATGAAAACCACTGAGAGAGGGAGGTTTGACAGAGACTTTCAAAATCAGGCTGTAGACAGCAGGCAGGGAGAATCTGTCCCCATGCGGAAAAAGGAACAATATCGAGAGGGGCATAGGTTTAAAGTGACAGGCAAAGGGAACAAGGGGTGAAGTAAGGATAAACCCCTCTGACCCAACGAGTAGTTAGGGCCTGGGAATGTGGGGGAGGTAGGTCCGGGGTGGGGGGAGGCTTTGAGTCTCAGACGTACGGATCAACAGAGGAAGCCCTCGCCAGCAGCTCCTAAAAGGGGTAGTTAGGGACAAAGTAATAACTGTCAGGCCCACAGAGAAGCAGGCATTAGAAGTAGAGTTTTAAACACACTTGCACTCACACACAGCACTGCTGTCTGTGGGATCCAGCTATGTTTCAATGGTTATGATTGCAGACACCCCAGGTAGATGACCGTGTCGTGGACCAACAAGGAAGCAGGGCCTTCCCACCAGAGAGGCATTGGGCGTTGTCCTACCCCTGGTCACTCAAATTCCAACCCTGGAACCCCTCCCTTCCCTGTCAAATCAGTGCAGCCTGCATTCACATAGCGCCTTTGTCCTAAAACATCCCCCAGCACCCTTTCCAGGGCGGATAGTATATTACGGACGGGCGGGGTGATCACTCAAACAGAAACCGGCCCCCCACACTCCCTCAGGACAGAACACGGAACAGAGCCAGGGAGAGGACTTAGTCAAAGAGGTCAGTGTTTAGGATATGAGAGAGTGGGAGGCTGGGGTAGACAGAGAGAGAAGGAGGGAGATAGAGACAGATGCAGGTGTACTGAAGGGAATCGAGAGAGATCCCAAAGTCTGGAATTGGAGAAGGTGACAGAGATAGGGAGGGGGTGTAGGGGGCTGGAGGAGGTGACAGAGATAGGGAGGGGGTGTAGGGGGCTGGAGGAGGTCACAGAGATAGGGAGGGGGTGTAGGGGGATGGAGGGGGTGTTGGGGGATGGAGGGGGTGACAGAGATAGGGAAGGGGTGTCGGGAGCTGGAGGGGGTGATAGAGATAGGGAGGGGGTGTCGGGGCTGGTGGCGAAGGCAGGGGGTGCAGTGGGGTTGATGGGTGAATGGGTGAATGGGTCTTGGAGTGACCTGGGACACTGTTGGGAATGTGGATGGGGTCAGAATTTGGGATGAGCCAGAGTTTGCAGAGGATGGTATTTGGGAGCGCAGCCAAGAGTGTGGGGGTCCAAATGGTCGGCTCTTTGAGGTGACGAGGGCTTCCACAGTCGAGCTGATATTGGGGCTGAGTCAGGTGAAGTGACGGGAGGACGAAGTGGTGTGGTCATTGGCTGGGCAACAATAAGAGGAAGGTCAGTCATCCTGAAGGGAAAGAGGGAACAAGGGTGAGGGGGGACAGTTGGAGAGAGGGGGGGAGAGAGGGGGGGGGAGGGGGGGGGAAGAGAGAGGGAGGGAGAGGGGGAGAGAGAGAGGGAGGGAGAGGGGGAGAGAGAGAGGGAGGGAGAGGGGGAGAGAGAGGGAGGGGGGAGAGGGGGAGAGAGAGGGAGGGGGGAGAGAGAGGGAGGGGGGAGAGAGAGGGAGGGGGGAGAGAGAGGGAGGGGGGAGAGAGAGGGAGGGGGGAGAGAGAGGGAGGGGGGAAAGGGAGGGAGGAGAGAGAGGGAGGGGGGAGAGAGAGGGAGGGGGGAGAGAGAGGGAGGGGGGAGAGAGAGGGAGGGGGGAGAGAGAGGGAGGGGGGAGAGAGAGGGAGGGGGAGAGATTGAGAGAGGGACGGGGGGAGAGACGGAGGGGGGGAGAGAGACGGAGGGGGGGGAGAGAGACGGAGGGGGGGGGGAGAGACGGAGGGGGGGGGGAGAGAGACGGAGGGGGGGGGGAGAGAGACGGAGGGGGGGGGAGAGAGACGGAGGGGGGGGGAGAGAGACGGAGGTGGGGGGAGAGAGACGGAGGGGGGGGGAGAGAGACGGAGGGGGGGGGAGAGACGGAGGGGGGGGGAGAGACGGAGGGGGGGGGAGAGACGGAGGGGGGGGAGAGACGGAGAAGAGGGGGAGAGAGGGAGAAGAGGGGGAGAGAGGGAGAAGAGGGGGAGAGAGGGAGAGGAGGGGGGGAGAGAGGGAGAGGAGGGGGGGGAGAGAGGGAGAGGAGGGGGGGAAGAGAGGGAGGGGAGGGGGGGAAGAGAGGGAGGGGAGGGGGAGAGAGAGGGAGAGGAGGGGGGGAAGAGAGGGAGGGGAGGGGGGAGAGAGGGAGGGGAGAGAGGGAGGGGAGAGAGGGAGGGGGGGAAGAGAGGGGGAGAGGGGTGGGGAGAGAGGCGGGGAGGGGGGGAGGGGGGGGAGAGAGGGAGGGGGGGAGGGGGGGAGGGGGGGGGAGAGAGGGAGGGGGGGAGAGAGACGGAGGGGGGGAGAGAGACGGAGGGGGGGAGAGACGGAGGGGGGGGAGAGACGGAGGGGGGGGAGAGACGGAGGGGGGGGAGAGACGGAGGGGGGGAGAGACGGAGGGGGAGAGAGACGGAGGGGGAGAGAGACGGAGGGGGAGAGAGACGGGGGGGGAGAGAGACGGGGGGGGGAGAGAGACGGGGGGGGGAGAGAGACGGGGGGGGAGAGAGACGGGGGGGGAGAGAGACGGGGGGGGGAGAGACGGGGGGGGGGAGAGACGGGGGGGGGAGAGACGGGGGGGGGAGAGAGACGGGGGGGGGAGAGAGACGGGGGGGGGAGAGAGACGGGGGGGGGAGAGAGACGGGGGGGAGAGAGACGGGGGGGAGAGAGACGGGGGGGAGAGAGACGGGGGGGAGAGAGACGGGGGGGGAGAGAGACGGGGGGGGAGAGAGACGGGGGGGGAGAGAGACGGGGGGGGAGAGAGACGGGGGGGGAGAGAGACGGGGGGGGAGAGAGACGGGGGGGGAGAGAGACGGGGGGGAGAGAGACGGGGGGGGAGAGAGACGGGGGGGGGAGAGACGGGGGGGGGAGAGACGGGGGGGGAGAGACGGGGGGGGAGAGAGACGGGGGGGGAGAGAGACGGGGGGGGAGAGAGACGGGGGGGGAGAGAGACGGGGGGGGAGAGAGACGGGGGGGGAGAGAGACGGGGGGGAGAG